>NW_026869079.1:54081-124764 GCF_020745735.1 Hemiscyllium ocellatum | reverse complement strand
CGGGGGGCGAGAGAGAGGGGGGCGAGAGAGAGGGGGGCGAGAGAGTGGTGGGGCGAGAGAGTGGTGCGGCGAGAGACAGAGCGAGAGAGAGCGTGTGAGAGAGAGGGGCTGGCGAGAGAGAGAGTGGGGCGAGAGAGAGAGAGGCGGGCGAGAGAAAGAGAGAGAGGGGGCGAGAGAGAGAGGGGGGCTAGACAGAGATGGGGCGAGAGAGAGAGGGGTGTGAGAGAGAGTGGGGCGAGAGAAAGAGAGTGACGGGGCGAAAGAGAGAGGGGGGCGAGAGAGAGAGGGGATGCGAGAGAGAGAGAGAGGGGGACGAGAGATAGAGAGGGGTTGTCGAGAGAGGGGGCGAAAGAGTGAGGGGGGCAACAGAGAGAGTGGGGGCGAGAGAGAGGGGGTGCAAGAGAGAGCAGGAGAGAGAGAGAGAGACACAGAGGGGCGAGAGAGGGGGTTGAGAGAGAGATGTGGCGAAAGTGAGAGAGAGGGGGCGAGAGAGAGAGGGGGCGAGAGAGAGAGGGGAATTCGAGAGAGAGAGAGAGAGATAGGGAGGCGAGAGTGAGAGAGAGATTGAGAGAAAGGGGCGAGAGACAGAGATTGAGAGAAAGTGCTCCCTCAGTACCTCAGAAATTCTCCCACAAAACATCAGAAAGTGTTCCTTAAGTTCCTCAGAAAGTGCTCCCTCAATTTCCCAGATGGTTCTCCCTCAATATGTCAGATAGTGCTGACTCAGTACCTCAGAAAGTGGTCCCTCAGTATCTCAGAAATTGCTCCCTCAGTACCTCAGAAAGTTCTCCCTCAATACCTCAGGCAGTGCTCCCTCAGCACCTCATGAAGTGCTCCCTCAATTCCTCAGAAAGTTCGCCCTCAGTCATCTGAAAGACCATCCACAGTACCTCAGAAATTGCTCCCTCAGTACATCAGATATTTCACCCTCAATACCTCAGATAGTTCTCCCTCAATACCTCAGATAATGCTCCCTTAGTACCTGAGAAAGTGCTCCCTCAATACCTCAGAACGTGCTCCCCCAGTACTTCAGAAAGTGCTCCCACAATACGTCAGACAGTGATCCCTCAGCACCTCAGATAGTGCTCCCTCAGTACCTCAGAAAGTGCTCCCTCTGTACCTCAGAAAATGTTCACGCAATACCTCAGAAAGTGCTCCCTCAATACCTCAGTGATCCCTCAATACCTCAGATACTGCTCCCTCAATACCTCAGAAAGTGATCACTCAGTACCTCAGAAAGTGATCACTCAGTACCTCAGAAAGTGATCACTCAGTACCTCAGAAAGTGCTCCCACAATATCTCTGATGATTCTCCCACAGTACCACATATAGTGCTCCCTCAGTACCTCAGAAAGTGCTCCCACAATGCCTCAGAAAGTGCTCCCTCACTATTTCAGATAATTCTCCCTCTATACCTCAATACCTTGGAAAGAGCTCCCTCAATACCTCAGATAATGCTCTCTCAAATCCTCAGATAGTGCTCCCTCAATACCTCAGATAGTTCATCCTAAGTACCTCAGAAAGTGCTCCCTCTGTACCTCAGAAAATGTTCGCGCAATACCTCAGAAAGTTCTCCCTCAGTACCTCAGAAAGTTCTCCCTCAGTACCTCAGACAGTGCTCCCTCAATACCTCAGATAGTGCTCCCTCAATACCTCAGTAATAGTGCGTCCTCAGTACATCAGAAAGTGCTCCTTCAATACCGCAGAAATTTCTCCCTCAGTACCTCAGAAAGTGCTTCCTCACTACCTCAGAAAGTGCTCCTTTAGTATATCAGAAAGAGCTCCCACAATACATCACATAGTTCTCCCTCAGTACCTCAGAAAGTGTTCCCTCACTACCTCAAAGTGCCACCTCAATACCTCAGACAGTGCTCCCTTAGCACCTCATAAAATGGTCCCTCAGTTCCTCAGAAAGTGCTCACACATTAAATCAGGAAGTGCTCCCTCAATACCTCAGTAAATGCTTCCTCAATACCTCAGATAGTCCTCCCTCAATACCTCAAATAGATCTCCCTCAGTACCTCAAGAAGTGTTCCCTCAATTCCTCAGATAGTTCTCACTCAGTACCTCAGAATGTGCTCCCTCAATACCTCAGAAAATGCTCACTCAGTAACTCAGAAAGTGCTCCCTCAGTACCTCAGAAAGTGCGCCCTCAATACGTCAAAAAATGATACCTCAATACCTCAGATAGTTCTCCCTCAATACCTCAGAAAATGTTCCCTCAATACCTCAGACAGTGCTCCCTCAATAACTCAGAAATTGCCACCTCAGTACCTCAGAAAGTGCTCCCTCAATACCTCAGAAAGTGCTCTCTCAATATTTCTGATAGTTCTCCCTCTATACCTCAGATAATGCTTCTCAATTCCTCAGATAGTGCTCCCTCAGTACATCAGAAAGAGCTCCCACAATACATCACATAGTTCTCCCTCAATACCTCAGAAAGTACTCCCTCAATACCTCAGAAAGTGATTCCTCTATACCCTCAGAAAGTGCTTCCTCAGTACCTCAGAAAGTGCTCCTTAATATATCAGAAAGAGCTCCCACAATACATCACATAGTTCTCCCTCAGTACCTCAGAAAGTGCTACCTCACTACCTCAAAGTGCCACCTCAATACCTCAGACAGTGCTCCCTTAGCACCTCATAAAATGCTCCCTCAGTTCCTCAGAAAGTGCTCCCACATTAAATCAGGAAGTGCTCCCTCAATACCTCAGATAGTCCTCCCTCAATACCTCAAATAGATCTCCCTCAGTACCTCAAGAAGTGTTCCCTCAATTCCTCAGATAGTTCTGACTCAGTACCTCAGAATGTGCTCCCTCAATACCTCAGAAAGTGCTTCCTCAATACCCTCAGAAAGTGCTTCCTCAGTACCTCAGAAAGTGCTCCCTCAATACATCAGAAATTGATTCCTCAATACCCTCAGAAAGTGCTTCCTCAGTACCTCAGATAGTGCTCCCTCAATACCTCAGAAAGTGCTCCCTCAATACCTCAGATGGATCTCCCTCAGTACCTCAGATAGTCTGCCTCAGTACCTCAAAGTGCTCCCTCAATACCTCAGAAAGTGGTCCCTCATTACCTCAGAATGTGCCCCCTCAATACCTCAGATAGTGCTCCCTCAATACCTCAGATAGTGCTCCCTCAATACCTCAGAAGGTGCTCCCTCAATACCTCAGAAAATGGTCCCTCAATACCTCTGAAACTGCTACCTCAATTCCTCAGTACGTCTGAAATTGCTCCCTCAGTACCTCAGAAAGTGCTCTCTCATCACCTCAGATGGCTCTCCCTCAGTACTTCGGGTAGATCTCCCTCAATACCTCAAATAGTTCTCCCTCAGTATCTCCCAAAGTCCTCCCTTAGTACATCAGATAGTTCTCGCTCAGTACCTCAGAAAGTGCTCCTTCAATACCTTAGAAAGTGCCCCTCAATACATCAGACAGTGCTCCCTCAGTACCTCAGAAATTGCTTCCTCAATATCTCAGAAAGTGCTCCATCAGTACATCAGATAGTGCTCCATCTATACCTCAATAATGCTGCATCAGTTCCTCAGAAAGTGCTCCCTCAGTACCTCAGACAGTCCTCCCTCAATAACCTCAGACAGTGCTCACTCAGTACTTCATAAATTGCTCCCTCCATACGTCAGAAAGAGCTCCCACAGTACCTCAGAAAATGCTCCCTGAATACCTGAGAAAGTGCTCCCTCAATAGCTCAGAAGGTGCTCCCTCAATACCTCAGAAAATGCTCCCTCAATATCTCAGATAATGCTCCCTCAATTCCTCAGATAGTGCTCCCTCAATACCTCAGATAGTGCTCCCTCAATACCTCAGGTCGTGCTCGCACAATATCTCAGATAGTGCTCCCTCAATACCTCAAATATGCTGCCTCATTTCTTCAGAAAGTGCTCCCTCTATACCTCAGAAAGTGTTCCCTCAGTACCTCAGAAAGTGCTCCCGCAATACCTCAGAAAGTGCTCCCGCAATACCTCAGATAGTGCTCCCTCAGTACCTCAGATAGTGCTCCCTCAGTACCCCAAAAGTGCTCCCTCAGTACCCCAAAAAGTGCTCCCTCAGTACCTCAGACAGTGCTCCCTCAGTACCTCAGAAAGTGATCCCTCAATATTTCAGGTAGTGCTCCGTCAGTACATCAGAAAGTGCTCCCTCTATACCTCAGATACTGCTCCCTCAATACCTCAAGAATGCTCCCTCAGTTCCTCAGAAAGTGCTCCCTCTATACCTCAGATAGTGCTCCCTCAATACCTCAAAAATGCTCCCTCAATACCTCAAAAATGCTCCCTCAGTTCCTCAGAAAGTGCTCCCTCAGCTCCTCAGAAAGTGCTCCCTCAATAACCTCAAAGCGCTCTCTCACTACCTCAGAAAGTGCTTCCTCAATACCTCAGAAATTGCCCCATCAATACCTCAGACAGTGCTCACTCAGAACCTCACAAAGTGCTCCCTCCGTACCTCAGAAAGTGCTCCCTCCGTACCTCAGAAAGAGCTCCTACAGTACCTCAGAAAATGTTCCCTGAATACCTGAGAAATTGCTCCCTCAATTCCTCAAAGTGCTCCCTCAGTACTTCAGATGTTTCTCCCTCAGTACGTCAGATAGTTCTCCCTCAATACCTCAGATAGTTCTCCCTCAATACTTCAGAAAGTGCTCCCACAATACCTCAGAAAGTGCTCCCTCAGTACCTCAGAATTTGCCCCATCAGCACCTCAGAAAGTGCTCCCTCAATTCCTCAGATAGTTCTCCCTCAGTACCTCAGATAGTTCTGCCTCAGTACCTCAGACAGTGCTCCGTCAGCACCTCAGAAAGTGCTCCCACAATACCTCTGAAAATGCACCCTCAATATCTCAGATAGTTCTCCCTCAATACCTCAGAATGTGCTCCCTCAGTACATCAGAAAGTGCTCCCTCAGTACATCAGAAAGTGATCCCGCAATACCTCAGATGATGCTCCCTCAATTCCTCAGGTAGTGCTCCCTCAGTACATCAGAAGGAGCTCCCACATTACATCATGAAGTGCTACCCTATATACCTCAGATATTTCTCACTCAACACCTCAGATAATGCTCCCTCAACACCTCAGATAATGCTCCCTCAACACCTCAGATAGTGCTCCATCAGTACCTCAGAACGTGCTCCCTGAATACCTCAGAAGATGCCCTCTCAATACCTCAGAAAATGCTGCCTCAGTTGCTCAGAAAGTGCTCCCTCAATTCCTCAGATAGTGCTCCCTCAATACGTCAGAAAGAGCTCCCTCAATACCTCAGAAAGTGATCCCTCAGTACCTCAGAAAGTGATCCCTCAGTACCTCAGAATGTGCTCCCTCAGTACCTCAGAATGTGCTCCCTCAGTACATCAGAAAGTACTCCCACAGTACCTCAGATAGTGCTCCCTCAATACCTCAGATAGTGCTCCATCAGTACGTCTGAAAGTGCTCCCTCAATACCTCAGAACGTGCTCCCTGAATACCTCAGAAGATGCTCTCTCAATACCTCAGAAAATGCTGCCTCAGTTCCTCAGAAAGTGTTCCCTCAATACCTAAGAAAGTGATCCCTCAGTACATCAGAAAGTGATCCCTCAGTACATCAGAAAGTGTTCCCACAATAACTCAGAGTTCACCCTCAATATCTCAGAATGTGCTCCCTCAGTACCACAGATCGTACTCCCACAATACCTGAGAAATTGCCCCATCAGCACCTCAGAAAGTGCTCCCTCAATTCCTCAGATAGTTCACCCTCTGTACCTTAGATAGTTCTGCCTCAGTACCTCAGACAGTGCTCCGTCAGCACCTCAGAAAGCGCTCCCTCAGTACCTCAGAAAATGCACCCTCAATATCTCAGATAGTTCACCCTCAATACCTCAGAAAGTGCTCACTCAATATTTCAGATAGTTTTCCCACTAAACCTCAGACGATGCTCCCTCAATTCCTCAGAACGTGCTCCCTGAATACCTCAGAAGATGCTCTCTCAATACCTCAGAAAATGCTGCCTCAGTTCCTCAGAAAGTGCTCCCTCAATTCCTCAGATAGTACTCCCTTAATACCTCAGAAAGAGCTCCCTCAATACCTCAGAAAGTGATCCCTCAGTACATCAGAAAGTGATCCCTCAGTACCTCAGAAAGTGATCCCTCAGTATTTCAGATAGTTCTCCCACTATACCTCAGATGATGCTCCCTCAATTCCGCAGATAGTGCTCCCTCAGTACATCAGAAAGAGCACCCACAATACATCAGGAAGTGCTACCCTCAATATCTCTGAATGTGCTCCCTCAGTACCTCAGAAAGTGATCCCTCAGTACATCAGATAGTTCACCCTCAATACCTCAGAAAGTGTTCCCTCAGTACCACAGACCGTACTCCCTCAATACCTCAGATAGTTCTACCTCGATACCTCAAATACTTCTCCCTCATTACCTCAGAAAGTGCCCCTCAATACCTCAGACACTGCTCCCTCAGTACCTCACAAAGTGCTCCCTCAGTACCTCAGATAGTGCTCCCACAGTACCTCAGATAGTGCTTCCTCAACACCTCAGATAGTGCTCCATCAGTACCTCAGAACGTGCTCCCTGAATACCTCAGAAGAGGCTCTCTCAATACCTCAGAAAATGCTGCCTCAGTTCCTCAGATAGTGCTCCCTCAGTACCCCAGAAACTGCCTCCTCAATACCTCAGATGCCTCTCCCTCAGTACTTCAGGTAGTTCTCCCTCAATACCTCAAATAGTTCACCTTCAGTACCTCAGATAGTGCTCCCTGAATACCTCAGAATGTGCCACCTCAATAACTCAGACATTGGTCCTTCAGCACCTCATAAAGTGCTCTCTCAGTACATCAGATAGTTCTTCCTCAATACCTCAGATAGTGCACCCTCAGTACCTCAGATAGTGCTCCCTCAGTACCTCACATAGTTCTCCCTCAGTACCTCACATAGTTCTCCCTCAGTACCTCACATAGTTCTCCCTCAGTAACTCAGATCATGCTCCCTCAATTCCTCAGATAGTTCTCCCTCAATTCCTCAAAAATGCTGCCTCAGTACCTCAGAAAGTGCTCCCTGAATACCTCAGATAGTGTTCCCTCAATACCTCAGACATTTCTCCCTCAGTTACTCAAAGTGCTCCCACAATACCTCAGAATGTTCTCCCCCAGTACCTCAGAAAGTGCAACTCAATACCTCAGAAATGGCCTATCAATACCTCAGACACTGCTTCCTCAAAATGTGCTCCCTCCGTAACTCAGAAAGTGCTCCCTCAGTACATCAGAAAGAGCTCCCACAGTACCTCAGAAAATGCTCCCTGAATACCAGAGAAAGTGCTCCCTCAGTACCTCAAAACGTGCTCCCACAATACCTCAGATAGTGATCCCACAGTACTTCAGAAAGTGCTCGCTCAATACCTCAGAAAGTGTTCCCTCAGAACCTCAGAAAGTGCTACCTCAATTGCTCAGTGCATCTGAAATTGCTCCCTCAGTACCTCAGTAAGTGCTCCATCAGTACCTTAAAAAGCGCTCTCTTAATACCTCAGATAGTCCTACCTCAATACCTCAGAAAGTGCTCCTCAACACCTCAGATGGTTCTCCCTCTGTACCTCAGATAGTTCTCCATCAATAACTCAAATAGTTCTCCCTCAGTACCTCAGAAAGTGCTCTCTCAATACTTAAGTGCTCCCTCAGTACCCCAGAATGTGCTCCCTCAGTACCCCAGAAAGTGCTCGCTCAATACCTCAGATAATGCTCCCTCAATTCCCCAAATATTTCTCCCTCGGTACCTCAGAAAGTGTTCCCTCAATACCTCAGAAAGTGCGACCTCAATTCCTCAGTACATCTGAAATTGCTCCCTCAGTACCTCAGAAAGTGACCCCTCAGTACCTCAAAAAGTGCTCTCTTAATGCCTCAGACAGTGCTAGCTCAATACCTTATAAAGTGCTCTCTTGGTACTTCAGATTGTGGTCCCTCAATATCTCAGAAAGTGCTCACTCTCTATCTCAGAAAGTGTTCCTTCAGTACCTCAGAAAGTGCTCTCTCAGCACCTCAAAAGTGCTGCCACAGTACCCCAGAAACTGCCTCCTCAATACCTCAGATAGTTCTCCCTCAGTACCTCACAATGTGCTCCCTTTAACCTCAGAAAGTGTTCCCTGAATGCCTCAGAAAGTACCACCTCAATACCTGACAGCGCTCCCTCTGTCCCTCAAATAGTTCTCCCTCAGTCCCTCAGATTGTACTCCCTCAATACCTCAGAAAGCGCTCCCTCAATATCTCAGAAAGCGCTCCCTCAGTAAGTGTTCCCTCAGTACATCAGAATAGCTCCCACAATACATCAGAAAGTGCTCCCTCCCTACCTCAGATAGTTCTCCCTCAATACCTCAGAAAATGCTCCCTCAATATCTCAGATAGTTCTCCCTCAATACGTCTGAAAGTGCTCCCTCAATATGTCTGAAAGTGCTCCCTCAATACGCCTGAAAGTGATCCCTCAAAATCTCAGAAAGTCCGACCTCAGTACCTCAGATAGTGCTCCCACAATTCCTCAGGTAGTGATCCCTCAGTACCTCAGACTGTGCTCTCTCAGTACCTCAGAAATGCTCCCTCAGTACCTCAGATGGTTCTTCCTCAATACCTCAGAAAGTGCCCCCTGAATACCTCAGACAGTGCTCCCTCCGTACCTCAGATAATGCTCCCTCAATTCCCCAGATAGCGCTCCCTCAATACCTCAGAAAGTTCAACCTCAATTCCTCAGTACATCCGAAATTGCTCCCTCAGTCCCTCAGGAAGTGCACCCTCAGGACCTCAAAAAGTGCTCTCTTAATACCTCAGACAGTGCTACCTCATTACCTCATAAAGTGCTCTCTCGGTACTTCAGATACTGCTCCCTCAATATCTCAAAAAGTGCTCACACAGTACCTCAGAAAGTGTTCCCTCAGTACCCCAGAAACTGCCTTCTCATTACCTCAGATGGCTCTCGCACAGTACCTCAGGTAGATCTCCCTCAATACCTCGAATAGTTCTCAAATACTTCTCCCTCAGTACCTCAGAAAGTGCTCCCTCAATTCCTCAGATAGTTCTCCATCAGTAACTCAGATAGTTCCCCCTCACTACCTCAGAAAGTGCTCCCTCAGTACCTCAGAAAGTGCTCCCTCAGTACCTCAGAAAGTGCTCCCTCTATACCTCAAATACTTCTCCCTCAATACCTCAGAAAGTGCTCTCACAATTCCTCAGATAGTTCTCCCTCACTACCTCGGATAATTCTCCTTCAATATCTCAGAAAGTGCTCCCCGAATACCTCAGGTAATGCTCCCTCAATACCTCAGATAGTTCTCCATCAACACCTCAGAAAGTGCTCCCTCAATACCCCAGAATGTGCTCCCTCAATACCTTAGGATGTGCTCCCTCAGTACCTCAGACAGTGCTCCCTCAGTACCACAGATAATGCTCCCTCAATTCCCCAGATAGTTCTCCCTCAGTACCTCAGGAAGTGCTCCCTCAATATCTCAGAAAGTGGTTCCTCAATTCCTCAGTACATCTGAAATTGATCCCTCAGTGCCTCTGTAAGTGCACCCTCAGTACCTCAAAAAGTGCTCTTTTAATACCTCAGACAGTGCTACCTCAATACCTCATAAAGTGCTCTCTCGGTACTTCAGATAGTGCTCCCACAATACATCAGAAAGTGCTCCCTCAATATCTCAGAAAGTGCTCCCTCAGCACCTCAAAAAAGTGCTCCCTCAGTACCCCAGAAACTGCCTCCTCAATACCTCAGATAGCTCTCGCTGAGTACCTCAGATTGTTCTCCCTCAATGCCTCAAATACTTCTCCATCACTACCTCAGAAAGTGCTTCTTCAATTCCTCAGTACATCTGAAATTGCTCCCTCAGTACCTCAAAGTGCTCTCTCGGAACAACAGATAGTGCTCCCTCACTACCTCAGACAGAGCTCCCTCAATATCTAAGAAAATGCTCCCTCAACACCTCAGATGGTTCTCCCTCAGTACCTTAGATAGCTCTCCATCAATACCTCAAATAGTTCTCCCTCAGTACCTCAGACAGTGCCCCCTCAGTACCTCAGAAAGTGCTCCCTCAGTACCTCAGAAAGTGCTCCCTCAGTACCTCAGAAAGTGCACTCTCATAACCTCAGACAGTGCTCCCCCAATAACCTCAGACAGTGCTCCCCCAATAACCTCAGAAACTGCACCCACAATACCCTCAGAAACTGCACCCACAATACCTCAGATAGTGTTTCCTCAATACCTCAGACAGTGCTCCCTCAGTTACTCTGAAAGTGCACCCTCAATACCTCAGAAAATGCCCCCTCAATACCTCAGACACTGCTCCCTCAGTACCACAAAATGTGAACCCTCCTTCCTCAGAAAGTGCTCCCTCATACATCAGAAAGAGCTCCCACAGTACCTCACAAAATGCTCCCTGAATACCAGAGAAAGTGCTCCCTCAGTACCTCAAAATGTGCTCCCACAATACCTTAGATAGTGATCCCTCAGTACCTCAGAAAGTGCTCGCTCAAAACCTCAGAAAATGCTCCCTCAATACCTCAGATGGTTCTCCCTCAGTACCTCAGACAGTGCTCCCTAAGTACCCCAGAATGTGCTCCCTCAGTTCCTCAGAAGGAGCTCTCTCAACACCACAGATAATGCTCCCTCAATTCCACAGATAGTTCTCCCTCAGTACCTCAGGAAGTGCTCCCTCAATATCTCAGAAAGTGGTTCCTCAATTCCTCAGTACATCTGAAATTGCTCCCTCAGTACCTCAGAAAGTGCCCCCTCAGTATCTCAAAAAGTGCTCTCTTAATACCACAGACAGTGCTACCTCAATACCTCATAAAGAGCTCTCTCGGTACAATGATAGTGCTTCCTCACTACCTCAGAAAGATCTCCCTCAATATCTCAGAAAGTGCTCCCACAGTATCTCAGAAATTGCTCCCTCATCCCTCAGAAAGTGTTCCCTCAGTACCTCAGAAAGTGCTCCCTCAGTACCTCAGATAATGCTCCCTCAGTACCTCAGATAATGCTCCCTCAGTACCTCAGATAGTGCTCCCTCAGTACCTCTCATAGTGCTCCCTCAGTACCTCTCATAGTGCTCCCTCAGTACCTCTCATAGTTCTCCCTCAGTAACACAGATCATGCTCCCTCAATTCCTCAGATAGTGTTCCCTCAATACCTCAAAAATGCTGCCTCAGTTCCTCAGAAAGTGCTCCCTCATAACCTCAGACAGTGCTCCCCAATAACCTCAGAAAGCGCTCTCTCAGTGGCTCAGAAAGTGCTTCCTCACTACCTCAGAAAGTGCTCCCTCAGTACCTCAGAAAGTGCCCCATCAATACTTCAGACACTGCTCCCTCAGTACCTCAGAAAGTGCTCCCTCACTACATCAGAAAGAGCTTCTACTGTACCTCAGATAATGCTCCCTGATTACCAGAGAAAGTGCTCCCTCAGTACCACAAAAAGTGCTCCCACAATACCTCAGATAGTGATCCCGCAGTACTTCAGAAAGTGCTCGCTCAATACCTCAGAAAGTGTCCCCTCAGTACCTCAGACAGTGCTCTCTCAGTACCTCAGACAGTGCTCCCTCAAATCCTCAGGAAGTGTTCCCTCAGTACCTCAGAAAATGCTCCCTCAAAAGCTCAGATGGTTGTCCCTCAGTACCTCAGATAGTTCTCCATCAATACCTCAAATAGTTCTCCCTCAGTACCTCAGAAAGTGCTCCCTCAACACCTCAGGTATTTCTCCCTCAGTACCTCAGAAAGTGCTCTCTCAATGCCTCAGAAAGTGCTCCCTCAGTACCCCAGAATGTGCTCCCTCAGTACCCCAGAAAGTGCTCACTCACTACCTCAGGAAGTGCGCCCTTTCTACCTCAGAAAGTGCTCCCTCAATACCTCAGATAATGCTCCCTCATTATCTCAGAAAGTGCTCTTTCAATATCTAAGAAAGTGCTCCCAAAATATCTCAGAAAGTGTTCCCACAGTATCTCAGAAATTGCTACCTCAATCCCTCAGAAAGTGCTCTCTCAGTACACCAGAAACTGCCTCCGCAATACCTCAGATGGCTCTTCCTCAGTACCTCAGGTAGTTCTCCCTCATTACCTCAAATAGTTATCCCTCAGTACCTCAGAAAGTGCTCCCTCAATACCTGAGAAAGTGTCCCCTCAATACCTCAGACAGTGCTCCCTCAGTACCCCACAAACTGCCTCCTCAATACCTCAGATAGTTCTCCCTCAATACCTCAAAGTGCTCCCTCAATTCCTCAGAAAGTGCTCCCACATTACCTCAGAAAGTGCTCCCTGAATACCTCAAAGTGCCACCTCAATACCTCAGACAGTGCACCCTCAGTACCCCAGAAACTGCCTCCTCAATACGTCAGATAGTTCTCCCTCAATTCCTCAGATAGTTCTCCCTCATTACCTCAGAAAGTGTTCCCTGAATACCTCAAAGTACCACCTCAATACCTCAGACAGTGCTCCCTCAGCACCTCAGAAAGTGCTCCCTCAGTACCCCAGAAACTGCCTCCTCAATATCTCAGCTAGTTCTCAGTCAATAGCTCAGATAGTTCTCCCTCAATTCCTCAGATAGTTCTCCCTCAGTACCTCAGATAGTTCTCCCTCAGTACCTCAGATAGTTCTCCCTCAGTACCTCAGAAAGTGCTCCCTGAATACCTCAGACAGTGCTACCTCAATCCCTCAGAAAGTGCTCTCTCAGTACCCCAGAAACTGCCTCCGCAATACCTCAGATGGCTCTTCCTCAGTACCTCAGGTAGTTCTCCCTCATTACCTCAAATAGTTATCCCTCAGTACCTCAGAAAGTTCTCCCTCAATACCTGAGAAAGTGTCCCCTCAATACCTCAGACAGTGCTCCCTCAGTACCCCACAAACTGCCTCCTCAATACCTCAGATAGTTCTCCCTCAATACCTCAAAGTGCTCCCTCAATTCCTCAGAAAGTGCTCCCACATTACCTCAGAAAGTGCTCCCTGAATACCTCAAAGTGCCACCTCAATACCTCAGACAGTGCACCCTCAGTACCCCAGAAACTGCCTCCTCAATACGTCAGATAGTTCTCCCTCAATTCCTCAGATAGTTCTCCCTCATTACCTCAAAAAGTGTTCCCTGAATACCTCAAAGTACCACCTCAATACCTCAGACAGTGCTCCCTCAGCACCTCAGAAAGTGCTCCCTCAGTACCCCAGAAACTGCCTCCTCAATATCTCAGCTAGTTCTCAGTCAATAGCTCAGATAGTTCTCCCTCAATTCCTCAGATAGTTCTCCCTCAGTACCTCAGATAGTTCTCCCTCAGTACCTCAGATAGTTCTCCCTCAGTACCTCAGAAAGTGCTCCCTGAATACCTCAGACAGTGCTCCCTCAGCACCTCAGAAAGTGCTCCATTAGTACCCCAGAAACTGCCTCCTCAATACCTCAGATGGCTCTCCCTCAGTACCTCAGGTAGTTCTCCCTCAATAACTCAAATAGTTCTCCCTCAGTACCTCACAAAGTGCTCCCTCAATACCTCAGATTGTTCTCCCACAGTACCTCAAAGTGTTCCCTGAATACTTCAAAATGTGCCACCTCAATACCTCAGACAGTGCTCCCTCAGTACCTCAGAAAGTGCTCCCTCAGTACATCAGATAGTTCTCCCTCAATACCTCAGATAGTTCTCCCTCAATACCTCAGAAAGTCCTACCTCAGTACCTCAGAAAGTCCTACCTCAGTACCTCAGAAAGTCCTACCTCAGTACCTCAAAGTCCTACCTCAATACGTCAGAAAGTGCTCCCTCAGTACCTCAGATAGTTCTCCCTCAATACCTCAGGTAGTTCTCCCTCAATACCTCAGATAGTTCTCCCTCAGTACCTCAGAAAGTGCTCCCTGAATACCTCGGAATGTGCCACCTCAATATCTGAGACAGTGCTCCCTCTGCACCTGTAAAGTGCTCCCTCAGTACATCAGAAAGAGCTCCCACAATACTTCAGAAAGTGTTTCCTCAATACCTCAGATAGTTCTTCCACAACACCTCAGCAAGTGCTCCCTCAATACCTCAGAAAATGCTCACTCAATATCTCAGATAGTTCTCCCTCACTTTCTGATAAAGTGATCCCTCAATACATCTGAAAGCGCTCCCTCAATATGTCTGAAAGTGCTCCCCCAATAACTCAGAAAGTGCTCCCTCAATACCTCAGACGGTGCTCCCTCAATACCTCAGGTAGTGCTCCCTCAATACCTCAAAGTGCTCCCTCAATACCCCAGAAACTGCCTCAATACCTCAGATGGCTCTCACTCAGTACCTCAGGTAGTTCTCTCTCAGTACCTCATAAAGTGCTCCCACAGTACCTCAGAAAGTGCTCCCACAGTACCTCAGAAAATGCTCCTTCAATATCTAAGGTAGTTAATAGAACATAGAACATATAAGGATACAGCGCAGTACAGGCCCTTCGGCCCTCGATGTTGCGCCGACCGAATCCTACCTAACCTATACTAGCCCAATAACTTCCAAATGCCTATCCAATGCCAGCTTAAATGACCATAAAGAAGGAGAGTTCACCCTCAATACCTCAGAAATTGCTCACTCTATCTCAGGTAGTGCTCCCTCAATACCTCAGAAAGTGCTCCCTGAATACCTCAGAATGTGCCACCTCAATACCTCAGACAGTGCTCCCTCAGCACCTCATAAAGTGCTCCCTCACTATCTCAGAAAGTGCTCCCTTAGTACCTCAGATAGTTCTCCCTCAATACCTCACATAGTTCTCCCTCAGTAACTCAGATCATGCTCCCTCAATTCCTCAGATAGTGCTCCCTCAATATCACAATTTGCTCCCTCAGTACATCTGATAGTTCTTCCTCAATACCTCAGAAAGTGCTCCCTCAGTACCTCAGATGGTGCTCCCTCAGTACCTCAGATAGTGCTGCCTCAGTACCTCAGATAGTGCTGCCTCAGTACCTCACATAGTTCTCCCTCAGTAACTCACATAGTTCTCCCTCAGTAATCAGATCATGCTCCCTCAATTCCTCAGATAGTTCTCCCTCAATTCCTCAAAAATGCTGCCTCAGTTCCTCAGAAAGTGCCCCCTCAATACCTCAGACAGTGCTCCCCCAATAAACTCAGAAAGCGCTCTCTCAGTACCTCAGAAAGTGCTTCCACAGTACCTCAGAAAGTGCTCCCTCAGTTCCTCAGAAAGTGATCCCTCAATACCTCAGAAAGTGCCCCTCAATACCTCAGACACTGCTCCCTCAATGCCTCAAAAAGTGCTCCCTCTGTACCTCAGAAAGTGTTCCCTCAGCACATCAGAAAGAGCTCCCACAGTACCTCAGAAAATGCTCCCTGAATACCAGAGAAAGTGCTCCCTCTGTACCTCAAAAGGTGCTCCCACAATACATCAGATAGTGATCCCTCAGTACATCAGAAAGTGCTCGCTCAATACCTCAGAAAGTGTCCCCTCAGTACCTCAAAGTTCCCCCTCAATACCTCAGACAGTGCTCCCTCAGTACCTCAGAAAGTGCTCCCTCAATCCCTCAGAAAGTGCTCCCTCAATCCCTCAGAAAGTGCCTCCTCAATACCTCAGTTGGCTCTCCCTCACTACCTCAGGTAGTTCTCCCTCAATACCTCAAATAGTTATCCCTCAGTACCTCATAAAGTGCTCCATCCGTACCTCAAAGTGCTCCCTCTACATCAGAAAGTGCACCCTCAGTTCATCAGAAAGTGCTCCCTCAGTACCTCAGATAGTGCTCCCTCAATAGTTCTCCCTCAATACCTCCGAAAGTGCTCCCTCAGTCCCTCAGATCGTTCTCCCCAATACCTCCCAAAGTGCTCCCTCAATCCCTCCGATAGTGCTCCCTCAATCCCTCCGATTGTGCTCCCTCAATCCCTCAGATAGTGCTCCCTCAATCCCTCAGATAGTGCTCCATCAATCCCTCAGAAAGTGCTCCTTCTGTACCTCAGAAAATGCTCCCACAATACCACAGAAAGTGCTCTCTAAGTACGTCAGAAAATGCTCCCTCAGTACGCCAGACAGTGCTCCCTCAATACCTCAGAAAGTGCTTCCTTAATAACTCAGAAAGTGCTCACTCAGTATCTCAAGAAGTGCGCCCTTACTACCTCATAAAGTGCTCCCTCAATACCTCAGATAATGCTCCCTCATTGCCTCAGAAAGTGCTCTTTCAATATCTCAGAAAGTGTTCCCACAGTATTTCAGAAAGTGCTCCCTCAAACCCTCAGAAAGTGCTCCCTCAGTACCCCAGAAACTGCCTTCTCAATACCTCAGATGCCTCTCCCTCAGTACCTCAGGTAGTTCTCCCTCAATACCTCACAAAGTGCTCCCTCAATACCTCAGATTGTTCTCCCACAGCACCTCAGATAGTTCTCCTTCAGTACCTCAGATAATGCTCCCTCATTACCTCAGAAAGTACTCCTTCAATATCTCAGAAAGTGTTCCCACAGTATTTCAGAAAGTGCTCCCTCAAACCCTCAGAAAGTGCTCCCTCAGTATCCCAGAAACTGCCTTCTCAGTACCTCAGGTAGTTCTCCCTCAATACCTCACAAAGTGTTCCCTCAATACCTCAGATATTGCTCCCTCATTGCCTCAGAAAGTGCTCTTTCAATATCTCAGAAAGTGTTCCCACAGTATTTCAGAAAGTGCTCCCTCAAACCCTCAGAAAGTGCTCCCTCAGTACAGCAGAAACTGCCTTCTCAATACCTCAGATGCCTCTCCCTCAGTACCTCAGGTAGTTCGCCCTCAATACCTCACAAAGTGCTCCCTCAATACCTCAGATTGTTCTCCCACAGCACCTCAGATAGTTCTCCTTCAGTACCTCAGATAATGCTCCCTCATTACCTCAGAAAGTACTCCTTCAATATCTCAGAAAGTGTTCCCACAGTATTTCAGAAAGTGCTCCCTCAAACCCTCAGAAAGTGCTCCCTCAGTACCCCAGAAACTGCCTTCTCTGTACCTCAGGTAGTTCTCCCTCAATACCTCACAAAGTGCTCCCTCAATACCTCAGATTGTTCTCCCACAGCACCTCAGATAGTTCTCCTTCAGTACCTCAGATAATGCTCCCTCATTACCTCAGAAAGTACTCCTTCAATATCTAAGAAAGTGCTCGCGTAACATCTCAAAGTGCTCCCTCAATCCCTCAGAAAGTGCTCCCTCAATCCCTCAGAAAGTGCTCCCTCAATCCCTCAGAAAGTGCTTCCTCAGTACCCCAGAAACTGCCTCCTCAATACCTCAGTTGGCTCTCCCTCAGTTCCTCAGGTAGTTCTCCCTCAATACCTCAAATAGTTATCCCTCAGTACCTCATAAAGTGCTCCATCCGTACCTCAGAAAGTGCTCCCTCTACATCAGAAAGTGCACCCTCAGTTCATCAGAAAGTGCTCCCTCAGTACTTCAGATAGTGCTCCCTCAATAGTTCTCCCTCAATACCTCCGAAAGTGCTCCCTCAGTCCCCCAGATCGTTCTCCCCCAATACCACAGATAGTTCTCCCTCAATACCTCTTAAAGTGCTCCCTCAATACGTCTGAAAGTGCTCCGTCAATACCTCCAAAAGTGCTCCCTCAGTACCTCAGATAGTTCTCCCTCTCTACCTCAGACAGTGCTCCTTCAATACCTCAGAAAGTGCTCCCTCAATACCTCCGAAAATGCCCCCTCAATATTTCAGATAGTTCTCCCTCAGTACCACAGGAAGTGCTCGCTCAATACCTCAGAAAGTGCTACGTCAATTCCTTAGTACATCTGAAATTGCTCCCACAGTACTTCAGAAACTGCTCCCTCAGAGCCTCAAAAAGGGCTCTCTCAATACCTCAGATAGTGTCCCTCACTACTTCATAAAGTGCTATCTTAGTACCTCACTTAGTGATCCCTCAATACCTCAGAAAGTGCTCCCTCTATATCTCAGATTGTTCTCCCTCAGTACCTCAGAAAGTGCTCCCGCAATCCCTAAGAAAGTGGTCACTCAGCACCTCAGAAAGTGCTCCCTCAGTACCCACAAAGTGCTCCCTCAGTACCCCAGAAATTGCTCCCTCAGTATCTCAGATAGTGCTCCCTCAGTACCACAGAAAGTGCTCCCTTACTAACTCAGAAAGTGCTCCCTCAATACCTCAGACAGTTCTCCCTTAGTGCCTCAGATAATGCTCCCTCAAAACCTCAGAAATTGCTCTCTCAACATCTAAGAAAGTGCTCCCTCAATACCTCAGAAAGTGCTCCCTCAGTGCCTCAGACAGTGCTCCTTCAATACCTCAGAAAATGCTCCCTCAGTACGCCAGACAGTGCTCCCTCAATATCTCAGATAGTGCTCCCTCAATACCTCAGATAGTGCTCCCTCAATACCTCAGATAGTTCCACCTCAATTCCTCAGATAGTTCCCCCTCAATTCCTCAGCTAGTGCTCCCTCAATTCCTCAGATAGTGCTCCCTCAATTCCTCAGATAGTGCTCCCACAGTACCTCAGAAAGGGCTCCCACAGTACCTCAGAAAGGGCTCCCACAGTACCTCAGAAAGTGCTCGCTCAATACATCGGAAAGTGCTCCCACAGTACCCCAGATCGTTCTCCCTCAATACCTCAGATAGTTCTCCCTCAATACCTCAAAGTGCTCCCTGAATACCTCAGATATTTCTCCCAAAATACCTCAAATACTTCTCCCTCAGTACCTCAGAAAGTACTCCCTCAATACCTCAGATAGTTCGCCCTCAGTACCTTAGAAAGTGCTCCCTCAGTACATCAGAAAGTGCGCCTTAATACCTCAGAAATTGCCCCTCAATACCTCAGACACTGCTCCCTCAGTACCTCAAAAAGAGCTCCCTCTGTACATCAGAAAGAGTTCCCACAGTACCTCAGAAAATGCTCCCTGAATACCAGAGAAAGTGCTCCCTCAGTACCTCAAAATGTGCTCCCACAATACCTCAGATACTGATCACTCAGTACCTCAGAAAGTGCTCGCTCAATACCTCAGAAAGCGTCCCCTCAATAACTCAGACAGTGTTCTCTCAGTACCTCAGAAATGCTCCCTCAATACCACAGAAAGTGCTCCCTCAACACCTCAGATGGTTGTCCCTCAGTACCTCAGATAGTTCTCCCTCAATACCTCGAATAGTTCTCCCTCAGTACTTCAGAAAGTGCTCCCACAATACCTCAGACAGTGCTCCCTCAGTGCCTCAGGAAGTGCTCTCTCAGTACCCCAGAAACTGCCTCCTCAATACCTCAGATGGCTCTCCATCAGTACCTCAGATAGTTCTCCCTCAATACCTCAGATAGTTCTCCCTCAATACCTCAAATAGTTCTCCCTCAGTACTTCAGAAAGTGCTCCCACAATACCTCAGACAGTGCTCCCTCAGTGCCTCAGGAAGTGCTCTCTCAGTACCCCAGAAACTGCCTCCTCAATACCTCAGATGGCTCTCCATCAGTACCTCAGATAGTTCTCCTTCAATACCTCAGATAGTTCTCCCTCAATACCTCAGATAGTTCTCCCTCAATACCTCAAATAGTTCTCCCTCAGTACTTCAGAAAGTGCGCCCACAATACCTCAGACAGTGCTCCCTCAGTGCCTCAGGAAGTGCTCTCTCAGTACCCCAGAAACTGCCTCCACAATACCTCAGATGGCTCTCCATCAGTACCTCAGATGGTTCTCCCTCAATACCTCAGATAGTTCTCCCTCAATACCTCAGAAAGTACTCCCACAGTACCTCAGATCGTTATCCTTCAATACCTCAGATAGTTCTCCCTCAGTACCTTAGAAAGTGCTCCCTCAGTACATCAGAATGTGCCCCTCAATATCTCAGAAATTGCCCCCTCAATACCTCAGACACTGCTCCCTCAGTACCTCAAAAAGTGCGCCCTCCGTACATCAGAAAGAGTTCCCACAGTACCTCAGAAAATGCTCCCTGAATACCAGAGAAAGTGCTCCCTCAGTACCTCAAAAAGTGCTCCCACAATACCTCAGATACTGATCACTCGGTACCTCAGAAAGTGTCCCCTCAATACCTCAGACAGTGCTCTCTCAATAGCTCAGATATTTCACCCTCAATACCTCAGAAAGTGCTCCCTCAATACCTCAGATAATGCTCCCATATATTTCAGAAAGTTCTCCCTCTATATCTCAGATAGTGCTCCTTCAATACCTCAAAGTGCTCCCTGAATACTTCAGATAGTTCTCCCTCAGTACCTCAGATAATACTCCCTCAATACCTCAGAAAGTGCTCCCTCAATACCTCAGATAATGCTCCCTCGATACCTCAGATAATGCTCCCTCAATTCCCCAGTTAGTTCTCCCTCAGTACCTCTGAAGGTGCTCCCTCAATCCCTCAGAAAGTGTTCCCCCAATACCTCAGAAAGTGCTCCATCAATTACTCAGAAAGTGCTACCTCAATTCCTCAGTTCATCTGAAATTGCTCCCTCAGTACCTCAGAAACTGCTCCCTCAGAGCCTCAAAAAGTACTCTCTCAATTCCTCAGAGTGCTCCCTCAATACTTCATAAAGTGCTCTCTCAGTACCTCACATAGTGCTGCCTCAGTACCCCAGAGAGTGCTCCCTCAATACCTCAGAAATTGCTCCCTCAATACCTCAGAAAGTGCTCTCAATACCTCAGATAGTTCTCCCTTAGTACCTCAGAAAGTGCTCTCTCAATATCTAAGTAAGTGCTCCCTCAATTTCTAAAAAATGCTCCCTCTTTACCTCAGAAAATGCTCCCTCAATACCTCAGACAGTGCTCCCTCAATACCTCAGAAAGTGCTCCCTCAATACCTCAGAAAATGCTCCGTTAGTGCCTCACAATGTGCTCCCTCAATACCTCAGAGAGTTCTCCCTCAGTACCTCAGAAAGTGCTACCTCAATTCCCCAGCACATCTGAAAGTGCTCCCTCAGTACCTCAGAAAGTGCCCTCTCAATACCTCAGATAGTGCTCCCTCAGTACCTCAGAAAAAACCCCCCCAATATCAAAGAAAGCACCACTTTGTTGTGTTTAACCCCCAAAGCCCCTCACACCGTAGCTCCACAAAACATTCACACCCTCAACACTTCAGGGCTCAGCCCAGCTCCCCCCTCAGACTGTGTTCAAACCCCTTCAGACGGTAAGGACCCACATCCACCCCTGTTCAAGGTTGAAGCCCAGATTCCCAGAACATGACTTGTCTCTCTGGATTAATTTTAGAATTCCTACAGTGTAGAAGCAAGCCATTCCGTCCATTGGGCCCACACTGACTGTCTGAACAGCATCCCACCCAGACTCACATCCTCTACTCTATCCCTGTAATGCTGCATTTCCCATGGCATCTTTGGACTGTGGGAGGAAACTGGATCACCCGGAGGAAACGCACACAGGTACAGAGAGAATGTTTAAACTCTACACAGACAGTCACCGGGAGTTAGAATCAAACCACTGAGGCACCGTGCTGTCCTCTCTCCCTGGATGTCATGCCATCTAACATTTTACTAAGCAGTCTCCCATGTGAAACCTTCTCATCTGTCTCCTTGGTCATCCCTTCAAAAGCTCTATCAAGTTGGACACATCATTTCCACAAACAAAGCCAAGCTGACCATCCCTAATCAATTCTTGCTTTTCCAAATGTATGTAAGTTGTCTCTCAGAATGCCCTCCAACAGCTGACCCACCACTGCCATCAGGCTCACAGCTCCATAGTACAATGGCTGTTCCTTGCAGCCTTACTTCAACAATGGCCCATCATTAACCACCCTCCAGTCTTCAGGCACCTCACCCGTTGTCACTGATCGGTCCATCTGACAAGGCCATCTCCATCCTTCTGTAACCTAAGGCTATCCTCCCCAGTATTTATCACCCAACCAATCTTCATATCATTCATGAACCCAATGATTAACCATCCACCATTCAAACCTACATCTTTTCTATCAGCCACATCAGCAAGACCCCAACAGTGAGACATGAACGGACAGAGATTTCTCATTGGGCCATCACTGTCTGCTTCCTGTCACTCAGCATTCTGCGCCAAATTCCTGGGATCTTGAGTTTTTATGTTCACTATCAGTTTCCGGGATGGATCCTGATAAAAGCCTCACTGACCTCCAAGCAGGCGACAGGAAAGTATTGCCCTTATTTACACACCTGGTCCCCTCCTTAAACAGTGCAATCCCATTGGTCAGACCTGACCTCCCCTTAACAGAACCATTCTGACTGTTCTTCCTGAACTCCAGTCTCTTTAAATGCTGATTAATTCTATCTCCCAAAATTGCTTCCAACAGACGTCCCACCCACGATATTAGCCTGACCGGCCTGGAGCTGCCTGGTATATCCCATGCTCCTTCTTGAATAGCAGTACCACATGGTCAGTCCGACGACAACTCTCCTGTGGCTAGAGGGGATTTGAAAATGTTTGCTCGTGTACCTGCTACTTCCTCCATCACCTCATTCGGTAAACTGAGATACATTTCCACCGTCTTTGGAGATTTATTGGGTTGTAAGAAGGCCAGACCACTCAGAACCATCTCTCTCTATATATATGCTTATTCATGTAATTATATCACAGAGCATCTCCACGATTTCATATCAACCCTGTCCCAGTGAGCACTGACAAAATGCATCCATTCACTACACCCTCTGGGTCCATGCACAAACTCTCTGTGTCTTCCACAACCTACTCTTTCTCTCATTATCAATTCATCCTTAATGTCACTGTAAGGAATTTTCAGATTTTTATTTCCACTCTTAGCCCTCCTCTCTCCCAGGCAATTAGCCTGCGATACGACTTGGAGGAGTGTGGGATATCATTCTGGAAGTGGCTGAGCATTGGGGAGCTCAGAAATAAGGAATACACGACTGTGCTGAGTGTGGGGCAGTGGGATCCATTTGGGATGAGCAGACGGAAGCTGAGGAATAAACCTCAGCCCTGCAGCATGAAAATATCCCTTTGAGCTGGCAGGTCAGTCACGTGAAACGAACCCTCCAACCCTGGGAAAAGAGGATGTAATCTCTTCAAGTTCAAAAACCAAATGAAGACGGTCTGTTTGAACACAGTCTCTGGAATCTGGACACGGGAATCATTGCTGAGCAGGGTCTGTAGGAAGCAAATGCAAATGTACTGAACAATTCCAGATATTCCTCTGAGACCACAAGGCATGGGAGCAGAAATTGGCCATTCAGCCCATCTGATTGTATGGCACTCACACAGTACTGACTCTCTTACAATGCAGTTGCCCCTCAGACAGATGCGCTGACAGTGCTGCACTCCCTCAGGACTGACACTCTGACAGCTCAGCAAACCTCAGTTCTGACACTCTGACAGTGCAACGCTTCCTCAGCCATGACCCTCTGACAGTGTGGTACTCCCTCAGTACTGACCTTCTGACAGTGCAGCACTCCCTCAGTACAGACCCTCTGACAGTGCAGCACTCCCTCAGTGTTGACCCTCTAACAGTGTGGCCCTCCCTCAGTACTGAACATCTGACAGTGCAGCATTCCCTCAGTACTGACCCTCTGACAGTGCAGCTCTCCCTCAGTACTGACCCTCTGACAGTGCAGCACTCCCTCAGTACTGACCCCCTAACAGTGCAGTGCTCCCTCAGTACTGACCGTCTCACAGTGTAGCACTCCCTCAGTACAGACCCTCCGACAATGCAGCTTTCCCACAGTATAGACCCTCTGACAGTGCAGCACTCCATCAGTACTGAACATCTGACAGTGCGACACTCACTCAGTACTGACCCTTTGACAGTGCTGCACTCCCTCAGTACTGACCCTCTGACAGTGCAGCACTCCCTCAGAACTGATGATCCGACAATGCAGGTTTCCCACAGTACAGACCTTCGGACAGTGTAGCACTCCCTCAGTACTGACCCTCGAACAGTGCAGCACTCCCTCAGCACTGACCCTCTGACAGTGCAGCACTCCCTCAGAACTGACATTCTGACAGTGCAGCACTCCCTCAGTACAGACCCTCTTACAGTGCAGCACTCCCTCAGTACTGACCGTCGGACAGTGCAGCACTCCCTCAGTACTGTCCCTCGTACAATGCAGCAATCCCCTATTACTGAACCTCTTACACTGCAGCATCCCCTCATTACTGACCCTCTGACAGTGGAGCGCTCCCTCAGTACTGACCTTCTGACAGTGCAGCACTCCCTCAGTACTGATCCTCTGACAGTGCAGCACTCCCTCAACACTGACCCTCTGACAGTGCAGCACTCACTCAGTACTGACCCTCTGACAGTGCAGCACTCCCTCAGTACTGATCCTCTGACAGTGCAGCACTCCCTCAACACTGACCCTCTGACAGTGCAGCACTCACTCAGTACTGACCCTCTGACAGTGCAGCACTCCCTCAGTACTGACCCTCTGACAGTGCAGCACTCCCTCAGTACTGTCTCTCTTACAGTGCAGCACTCCCTCAGTACTGACCCGCTGACAGTGCAGCACGCCCTCAGTACTGACCCTCTGACAGTGCAGCACTCCCTCAGTACTGAACCGCTGACAGTGCTGCACTTCCTCAGTACTGACCCCCTTACAGTGCAGCACTCCCTCAGTACTGGACCTCTTACACTGCAGCACCCCTCATTACTGACCTTCTGACAGTGCAGCACTCACTCAGTACTGACCCTCTGACAGTGCACCACTCCCTCAGTACTGACCTTCTGACAGTGCAGCACTCCCTCAGTCCTGACCCTCTGACTGTGCAGCATTCCCTCCTTACTGACCCTCTGACAATGCAGCACTCCCTCAGCACTGACCCTCTGACAATGCAGCACTCCCTCAGCACTGACCCTCTGACAGTGCAGCACTCCCTCAGTACTGACCCTCTGACAGTGCAGCACTCCCTCAGTACTGACCCTCTGGCAGTGCAGCACTCCCTCAGTAATGACCCTCTGACAGCTCAGCAAACCTCAGTTCTGACACTCTGACAGTGCAACGCTTCCTCAGTCATGACCCTCTGACAGTGTGGTACTCCCTCTGCACTGACTGTCTTACAGTGCAGCACTCCCTCAGTGTTGGCCCTCTGACAGTGGAGCACTCTCTCAGTACAGACCCTACAACAATGCAGCACTCCCTCAGCACTGACCCTCTGACAGCGCAGCTCTCCCTTAGTACTGACCCTCTGACAGTGCAGCACTCCCTGAGTACTGACCCTCTGACAGTGCAGCACTGCCCCCAGATTGACCCTCTGACATTGCGGCAATCCCCCATTACTGACCGGCCAATAATGCAGCACTCCCTCAGCACTGACCCTCTCACAGTGCAGCACTCCCTCCGTACTGACCCTCTGTCACTGCAGCATTTCCACAGTACAGACCCTCCGACAGTGCAGCACTCTCTCAGTACTGACCCTCTGACAGTGCAGCATTTCCACAGTACAGACCCTCCGACAGTACGTCATATCCGCAGTGCTGACTCTGACAGTGCAGCCCTCCCTCTACCTGACCCTCTGACAGTGCAGCATTTCCATCAGTACTGACCCTCTGACAGTGCAGTGCTCCCTCAGTACTGACATACTCACAGTGCGGTGCTCCATCAGTACTGACCCTCTGACAGTGCAGTGCTCCCTCAGTACTGACCCTCTCACAGTGCAGCACTCCCTCAGTTCAGACCGTCCGACAATGCAGCACTCCATCAGTACTGACCATCTGACAGTGCGACACTCCCTCAGTACTGACCCTCTCACAGTGCAGCAATCCCTCAGTACAGACCGTCCGACAATGCAGCACTCCATCAGTACTGACCATCTGAAAGTGTGACACTCCCACAGTACTGACCCTTTGATAGTGCTGCACTCAGTAAGTACTGACACTCTTACAGTGCAGCACTCCCTCAGGACTGACGCTCCGACAATGCAGGTTTCCCGCAGTACAGACCTTCTGACAGTGCAGCACTCCCTCAGCACTGACCCTCTGACAGTGCAGCACTGCCACAGAACTGATCTTCTGTCAGTGCAGCACTCCCTCAGTACTGACCCTCTGACACTGCTCCACTCCCTCAGTACAGACCGTCTTACAGTGCAGCACTCCCTCAGTACTGACCCTCTGACAGTGCAGCACTCCCTCAGTACTGTCCCTCTTACAGTGCAGCACTCCCTCAGTACTGACCCGCTGACAGTGCAGCACTCCCTCAGTACAGACCCTCTCACAGTGCAGCACCCCCTCAGCACTGATCCTCTGACAGTGCCGCACTCCCTCAGCACTGACCCTCTGACAGTGCAGCACTCCCTCAGAACTGATCTTCTGTCAGTGCAGCATTCCCTCAGTACTGACCCTCTGACAGTGCTCCACTCCCTCAGTACAGACCCTCTTACAGTGCAGCACTCCCTCAGTACTGACCCTCTGACAGTGCAGCACTCCCTCAGTACTGTCTCTCTTACAGTGCAGCACTCCCTCAGTACTGACCCGCTGACAGTGCAGCACGCCCTCAGTACTGACCCTCTGACAGTGCAGCACTCCCTCAGTACTGACCCGCTGACAGTGCTGCACTTCCTCAGTACTGACCCCCTTACAGTGCAGCACTCCCTCAGTACTGAACCTCTTACACTGCAGCACCCCCTCATTACTGACCTTCTGACAGTACAGCACTCACTCAACACTGACCCTCTGACAGTGCAGCACTCCCTCAGTACTGACCTTCTGACAGTGCAGCGCTCCCTCAGTGTTGACCCTCTGACAGTGCAGCACTCTCGCAGTACTGACCCTCCAACAATGCAGCATTCCCTCAGCACTGACCCTCTGACAGTGCAGCACTCCCTCAGTACTGACCCTCCAACAATGCAGCACTCCCTCAGTACTGACCCTCTGACAGTGCAGCATTCCCTCAGTACTGACCCTCTGACAGTGCAGCTCTCCCTCAGTACTGACCCTCTGACAGTGCAGCTCTCCCTCAGTACTGACCCTCTGACAGTGCAGCTCTCCCTCAGCACTGACCCTCTGACAGAGCAGCACTCCCTTAGTACTGACCCATTGACAGTGCAGCACTCCCTCAGTGTTGACCCTCTGACAGTGCAGCTCTCCCTCAGTACTGACCCTCTGACAGAGCAGCACTCCCTTAGTACTGACTTTCTGACAGTGCAGCATTTCCATCAGTACTGACCCGCTGACAGTGCAGTGCTCCCTCAGTACTGACATACTCACAGTGCGGTGCTCCATCAGTACTGACCCTCTGACAGTGCAGTGCTCCCTCAGTACTGACCCTCTCACAGTGCAGCACTCCCTCAGTACAGACCGTCCGACAATGCAGCACTCCATCAGTACTGACCATCTGACATTGCGACACTCCCTCAGTACTGACCCTTTCACAGTGCTGCACTCCCTCAGTACAGTCCCTCTGACAGTGCAGAACTCCATCAGTACTGACCATCTGACAGTGTGACACTCCCACAGTACTGACCCTTTGATAGTGCTGCACTCACTAAGTTCTGACCCTCTGTCACTGCATCATTTCCACAGTACAGACCCTCAGTCAGTGCAGCACTCTCTCAGTACTGACCCTCTGACAGTGCAGCACTCCCTTAGTACTGACACTCTGACAGTGCAGCACTCCCTCAGTACTGACCCTCTGTCACTGCAGCATTTCCACAGTACAGACCCTCCGACAGTACGGCATATCCGCAGTGCTGACTCTCTGACATTGCAGCCCTCCCTCGAACTTATCCTCTGACAGTGCAGCACTACCTCAGTATTGAAACACTCACAGTGCAGTGCTCCCACAATACACACCCTCTGACAGTGCAGCACTCCATCAGTACTGACCACCTGACAGTGCGACACTCCCTCAGTATTGAACCTCTGACAGTGCATTACTCACTAAGTACTGACCCTCTTACAGTTAGCACTCCCTCAGTACTGACGCTCCGACAATGCAGGATTCCAACAGTACAGACCTACTGACAGTGCAGCACTCCCTCAACTTTGACCCTCTGACAGTGCTGCACTCCCTCCACACTGACCCCCTGGCAATGCTGCACTCCATCCACAATGATCCTCTGACAATGCTGCACTCCCCGAACACTGACCCTCTGACAATGCTGCACTTACCCCTCAATGATCTTCTGACAATGCTGAACTTCCTCCACACTGATCCTCTGACAATGCTGCACTCCCTCCACACTGAACCTCTAACAATGCTGCACTCCCTCCACACTGACCCTCTGACAATGCTGCACTCCCTCCACACTGATCCTCTGACAATGCTGCACTCCTCCCAGAATGACCCTCTGATGAAGCTGTATTCCCCCCACACTGATCCTCTCACAATGCTGCACTCCCTCCACACTGATCCTCTGATAATGCTATAATCCCTCAATACTGGTCCTCTGACAATGATGCACTCCCTCCACAATGACCCTCTGACAATGCTGCACTCCCTCCACAGTGATACTCTGACACTGCTGCATTCCCTCCACACTGAACCTCTGACAATGCTGCACTCCCTCCACACTGACCCTCTGAAAATGCATCACTCCCTCCACACTGATCCTCTGACAAAGCTGCTCTCCCTCCACACCGATCCTCTGATAATGCTGCACTCCCTCGACACTGATCCTCTGACAATGCTGCACTCCCTCCACACTAACCCTCTGACAATGCTGCACTCCCTCCACACTGATCCTCTGACACTGCTGCATTCCCTCCACATTGATCCTCTGACACTGCTGCATTCCCTCCACACTGACCCTCTGACAATGCTGCACTCCCTCCACACTGACCCTCTGATACTGCTGCACTCCCTCCACACTGACCCTCTGACAATGCTGCTCTCCCTCCACACTGATCCTCTGACAATGCTGCACTTCCTCCACATTGATCCTCTGACACTGCAGCATTCCCGCCACACTGACCCTCTGAAAATGCTGCACTTCGTCCACACTGATCCTCTGAAAATGCGGCATTCCCTCCACACTGACCCTCTGAAAATGGTGCACTCCCTGCACACTGACCCTCTGAAAATGCTGCACTCCCTCCACACTGATCCTTTGACAATGCTGCACTCCCTCCACACTGACCCTCTGAAAATTCTGCACTCCCTCCACACTGATTCTCTGACAATGCTGCACTCCATCCACACTGATCCTCTGACAATGCTGCATTCCCTCCACACTGACCCTCTGACAATGCTGCACTCCCTCTACACTGACCCTTTGACAATGCTGCACTCCCTCCACACTGACCCTCTGACAATGTTGCACTCACTCCACACCTACACGCTGACAATGCTGCACTCCCTCCAACCTGACCCTCTGACAATGCTGCACTCCCTCCACACTGACCCTCTGACAGTGCTGCACTCCCTCCACACTTACCCTCTGACAATGCTGCACTCCTTCCACACTGACCCCCTGTCAATGCTGCACTCCCTCCACACTGACCCCCTGACAATGCTGCACTCCCTCCACAATGATCCTCTGATAATGCTGCACTCCCTCGACACTGATCCTCTGACAATGCTGCACTCCCTCCACATGGCCCTCTGACAATGCTGCTTTCCCTCCACACTGATCCTCTGACAATGCTGCACTCCCTGCACACTTACCTTCTGATAATGCTGCACTCCCTCCGCACTGATCCTCTGACAATGCTGCAGTCCCCCGACACTGACCCCCTGAAAATGCTGCACTCCCTCCACACTGACCCTCTGACAATGCTGCACTCCCTCCATACTGATGCTCTGAGAGTGATGCACTCCCTCAGTACTGACTCTCCGACCGTGTGGCACAATCTCAGTACAATATCTCTGACAGTGCAGCACTCCCTCAGCACTGACCCTCTGACAGTGCAGCACTCCCTCAGTACTGACCCAATCACAGTGCAGCACTCCATCAGTACTGACCCTCTCACAGTGATGCACTCCCTCAGTACTGACCCTCTGACAGTGCAGCAGTCCCTCAGTACTGACCTTCCGACAGTGCAGCAATCCCTCAGTACTGACCCTCTGACAGTGCAGCACTCCCTCAGTACTGACCTTCCGACAGTGCAGTTCTCCCTCAGTACTGACCCTCCGACAATGCAGCTCTCCCTCAGTACTGACCCTCTCACAGAGATGCACTCCCTCAGTACTGACCCTCTGACAGTGCAGCACTCCCTCAGTACTGACCTTCCGACAGTGCAGTTCTCCCTCAGTACTGACCCTCTGACAGTGCAGCACTCCCTCAGTACTGACCCTCTGACAGTGCAGCACTCCCTCAGTACTGACCCTCTGACAGTGCAGCACTCACTCAGAACTGACACTATGACAGGGCAGCACTCCCTAAGTACTGACCCATTGACAGTGCAGCACTCCCTCAGTTCTGTCCGTCTGGCAATGAGGCACTACCTCAGTACTGACCCTCTGATGGTGCAGCTCTACCCCAGTACTGACCCTCTAACAGCTCAGCTCTCCCTCAGTATTTACCCTCCAACAATGCAGCACTCCCTCAGTACTGACCCTCCGACAGTGCAGCTCTCCCCCAGTAATGAGCCTCTACCAGCGCAGCTCTCCCTCAGTATTTACCCTCCAACAATGCAGCTCTCCCTCTGTACTGACCCTCCGACAGTGCAGCTCTCCTGCAGTTCAGACCCTCTAACAGTGCAGAACTCCATCAGTACTGAACCTCTGAGTGTAGCACTCTCTCTGGACCGACCCTCTTACAGTGCAGCATTCCCTCAATACTGACCCTCTCACAGTGCTGCAATCCCTCAGTACTGACCTTCTGACAGTGCAGCTCTCCCACAGTACTGATCCTCTGACAGTGCAGCACTCCCTCAGTACTGACCCTCTGACAGTGATGCACTCCCTCAGTACTGACCCACCGACAGTGCAGCACTCCCTCAGTACTGACCATCGGACAGTGCAGCACTCCCTCAGTTCTGACCATCTGACAGTGCAGCTCTCCCTCAGTACTGATCATCTGAAAATGCTGCTCTCCCTCCACACTCACCCTCTGACAATGCTGCACTCCCTCAGTACTGACCCTCCAACAGTGCTGCACTCCCACAGTAATGGACCTCTGACAGTGCAGCACTCCCTCAGCACTGACCTTCAGACCGTGCTGCACTCCCTCAGTACTGATCTTTCGACAGTGCAGCACTCCCTCAGTACTGACCCTCTGACAGTGCAGCACTCCCTCAGAACTCAGACTCTGACAGTGCAGCTGTCCCTCAGTACTGACCCTCTGACAATGCAGAACTCCCTCCACACTGACCCGCTGACAATGCTGCACGTCCCCCGCACTGATCACTTGATAATGCTGCAATCCCTCCACACTGACCCTCTGACCATGCTGCCCTCCCTCCACACTGATCCTCTGCTAATGCTGCACTCCCTCCACACTGATCCTCTGACAATGCTGCACTCCCTCCACACCGACCCTCTGACAATGCTGCACTCCCTCCACACTGACCCGTTGACTATGCTGCACTCCCCCTGCACTGATCACCTGATAATTCTGCATTCCCTCCGCACTGACCCTCTGAAAGTGCTGCCCTCCCCCAACACTGAACCTCTCACAATGCTGCACTCCTTCCACACTGACCCTCTGACAATGCTGCACTATCTCCACACTGATTATCTGACAATGCTGAAATCCCTTCACACTGAACCTCTGACAATGCTGCACTGCCCCCACACTGACCCTCTGATAATGCTGCACTCCCTCCACACTGATCCTTTGACAATGCTGCACTCCCTCCACACTGACCCTCTGAAAGTGCTGCCCTCCCCCAACACGGACCCTCTGAAAATGCTGCACTCCCCCCACACTGATCTTCTGATAATGCAGCACTCCCTCCACAGTGACCCTATGACAATGCTGCACCCCCTCCACACTGATCCTCTTACAATGCTGCACTGCCCCCACACTGACCCTCTGATAATTCTGCACTCCCTCCACACTGATCCTCTGACAATGCTGCACACCCTCCACACTGATCCTCTGAAAATACTGCACTCCCTCCACACTGACCCTCTGACAATGCTGCACTCCCTCCACACTGACCCTCTGATAATGCTGCACTCCCTCCACACTGATCCTCTGACAATGCTGCACTGCCTCCACACTGATCCTCTGCTAATGCTGCAGTCCCTCCACACTGATCCTCTGACAATGCTGCACTCCCTCCACACTGACCCTCTGACAATGCTGCACTCCCTCCACACTGATCCTTTGACAATGCTGCACTCCCCTCACACTGACCCTCTGAAAATGCTGCACTCCCTCCACACTGATCCTCTGACAATGCTGCACTCCCTCCACACTGACCATCTGACAATGCTGCACTCCCTGCACACTGACCCTCTGACAATGCTGCACTCCCTCCACACTGATCCGCTGACAATGCTGCACTCCCTGCACACTGACCCTCTGATAATGATGCACTCCCTCCACACTGATCCTTTGATAATGCTGCACTCCCTGCACACTGACCCTCTGAAAATGCTGCACTCCCTCCACACTGATCCTCTGACAATGCTGCACTCCCTCCACACTGACCCTCTGACAATGCTGCACTCCCTCTACACTGACCCTTTGACAATGCTGCACTCCCTCCACACTGACCCTCTGACAATGTTGCACTCACTCCACACCTACACGCTGACAATGCTGCACTCCCTCCACACTGACCCTCTGACAATGCTGCACTCCCTCCACACTGACCCTCTGACAGTGCTGCACTCCCTCCACACTTACCCTCTGACAATGCTGCACTCCCTCCACACTGACCCCCTGACAATGCTGCACTCCCTCCACACTGACCCCCTGACAATGCTGCACTCCCTCCACAATGATCCTCTGATAATGCTGCACTCCCTCGACACTGATCCTCTGACAATGCTGCACTCCCTCCACATGGCCCTCTGACAATGCTGCTTTCCCTCCACACTGATCCTCTGACAATGCTGCACTCCCTGCACACTTACCTTCTGATAATGCTGCACTCCCTCCGCACTGATCCTCTGACAATGCTGCAGTCCCCCCACACTGACCCCCTGAAAATGCTGCACTCCCTCCACACTGACCCTCTGACAATGCTGCACTCCCTCCATACTGATCCTCTGAGAGTGATGCACTCCCTCAGTACTGACTCTCCGACCGTGTGGCCCAATCTCAGTACAATACCTCTGACAGTGCAGCACTCCCTCAGAACTGACCCTCTGACAGTGCAGCACTCCCTCAGTACTGACCCAATCACAGTGCAGCACTCCATCAGTACTGACCCTCTCACAGTGATGCACTCCCTCAGTACTGACCCTCTGACAGTGCAGCAGTCCCTCAGTACTGACCTTCCGACAGTGCAGCAATCCCTCAGTACTGACCCTCTGACAGTGCAGCACTCCCTCAGTACTGACCTTCCGACAGTGCAGTTCTCCCTCAGTACAGACCCTCCGACAATGCAGCTCTCCCTCAGTACTGACCCTCTCACAGTGATGCACTCCCTCAGTACTGACCCTCTGACAGTGCAGCACTCCCTCAGTACTGACCTTCCGACAGTGCAGTTCTCCCTCAGTACTGACCCTCTGACAGTGCAGCACTCCCTCAGTACTGACCCTCTGACAGTGCTGCACTCCCTCAGTACTGACCCATTGACATTGCAGCACTCCCTCAGTACTGTCCGTCTGGCAATGAGGCACTACCTCAGTACTGACCCTCTGATGGTGCAGCTCTACCCCAGTACTGACCCTCTAACAGCTCAGCTCTCCCTCAGTATTTACCCTCCAACAATGCAGCACTCCCTCAGTACTGACCCTCCGACAGTGCAGCTCTCCCCCAGTAATGAGCCTCTACCAGCGCAGCTCTCCCTCAGTATTTACCCTCCAACAATGCAGCTCTCCCTCTGTACTGACCCTCCGACAGTGCAGCTCTCCTGCAGTTCAGACCCTCTAACAGTGCAGAACTCCATCAGTACTGAACCTCTGAGTGTAGCAGTCTCTCTGGACTGACCCTCTTACAGTGCAGCATTCCCTCAATACTGACCCTCTCACAGTGCTGCACTTCCTCAATACTGACCCTCTGACAGTGCTGCACTCCCTCAGTGCTGACCCTCCGACAGTGCAGCTCTCCCTCAGTACTGATCCTCTGAAAATGCTGCACTCCCTCCACACTCACCCTCTGACAATGCTGCACTCCCTCAGTACTGACCCTCCAATAGTGCTGCACTCCCTCTGAACTGAACCTCTGATAGTGATGCACTCCCTCAGTACTGACTCGCTGAGACTGTGGAAGTGACCATGTACTGACTCTTCGACAGTGTGGCCCAATCTCAGGACAATACCTCTGACAGTGCAGCACTCCCTCAGTACTGACCCTCTGACAGTGCAACGTTCACTCAGAACTGACACTATGGCAGTGCAGCACTCCCTCAGTGCTGACACTCTGACAGTGCCGCACTCCCTCAGTACTGACCCTCTGACAGTGCTGCACTCCCTCAGAACTGATCTTCTGTCAGTGCAGCACTCCCTCAGTACTGACCCTCTGACAGCGCTCCACTCCCTCAGTACTGACCTTCTGACAGTGCAGCACTCCCTCAGTACTGACCCTCTGACTGTTCAGCATTCCCTCAGTATGACCCTCTGACAGTGCAGCACTCCCTCAGTGTTGACCCTCTGACAGTGCAGCACTCTCGCAGTACTGACCCTCCAACAATGCAGCATTCCCTCAGCACTGACCCTCTGACAGTGCAGCACTCCCTCAGTACTGACCCTCTAACAGTGTGGCACTCCCTCAGCACTGACCCTCTGACAATGCAGCACTCCCTCAGTACTGACCCTCTGACAGTGCAGCTCTCCCTCAGTACTGACCCTCTGACAGTGCAGCTCTCCCGCAGTACTGACCCTCTGACAGTGCAGCTCTCCCTCAGCACTGACCCTCTGACAGAGCAGCACTCCCTTAGTACTGACCCATTGACAGTGCAGCACTCCCTCAGTGTTGACCCTCTGACAGTGCAGCTCTCCCTCAGCACTGACCCTCTGACAGTGCAGCACTCCTTCAGTGTTGACGCTCTGACAGTGCAGCCCTCACTCAGTACTGACCCTCTGACAGTGCAGCATTCCCTCAGTACTGACCCTCTGACAGTGCAGCTTTCCCTCAGCACTGACCCTCTGACAGTGCAGCACTCCCTCAGTACTGAACCTCTAACAATGCAGCACTCCCTCAGTACTGACCCTCTGACAGTGCAGCATTCCCTCAGTACTGACCCTCTGACAGTACAGCACTTCCTCAGTGTTGACCCTCTGACAGTGCAGCACTCTCGCAGTACTGACCCTCCAACAATGCAGCATTCCCTCAGGACTGACCCGCTGACAGTGCAGCTCTCCCTCAGTACTGACCCTCCAACAATGCAGCTCTCCCTAAGTACTGACCCTCCAACAGTGCAGCATTCCCTCAGTACTGACCCTCTGACAGTACAGCACTTCCTCAGTGTTGACCCTCTGACAGTGCAGCACTCTCGCAGTACTGACCCTCCAACAATGCAGCACTCCCTCAGTACTGACCCGCTGACAGTGCAGCTCTCCCTCAGTACTGACCCTCTGACAGTGCAGCTCTCCCTCAGCACTGACCCTCTGACAGAGCAGCACTCCCGGAGTACTGACCCATTGACAGTGCAGCACTCCCTCAGGGTTGACCCTCTGACAGTGCAGCTCTGCCTCAGCACTGACCCTCTGACAGTGCAGCACTCCCTCAGTGTTGACCCTCTGACAGTGCAGCCCTCCCTCAGTACTGACCCTCAGACAGAGCAGCACTCCCTTAGTACTGACCCTCTGACAGTGCAGCATTCCCTCAGTACTGACCCTCTGACAGTGCAGCACTCCCTCAGTGTTGACCCTCTGACAGTGCAGCACTCTCGCAGTAATGACCCTCCAACAATGCAGCATTCCCTCAGCACTGACCCTCTGACAGTGCAGCACTCCCTCCGTGTTGACCCTCTGACAGTGCAGCCCTCCCTCAGTACTGACCCTCTGACAGAGCAGCACTCCCTTAGTACTGACCCTCTGACAGTGCAGCATTTCCATCAGTACTGACCCTCTGACAGTGCAGTGCTCCCTCAGTACTGACATCCTCACAGTGCGGTGCTCCATCAGTACTGACCCTCTGACAGTGCAGTGTTCCCTCAGTACTGACCCTCTCACAGTGCAGCACTCCCTCAGTACAGACCGTCCGACAATGCAGCACTCCATCAGTACTGACCATCTGACAGTGCGACACTTCCTCAGTACTGACCCTTTCACAGTGCTGCACCCCCTCAGTACAGTCCCTCTGACAGTGCAGAACTCCATCAGTACTGACCATCTGACAGTGTGACACTCCCACAGTACTGACCCTTTGATAGTGCTACACTCACTAAGTACTGACACTCTTACAGTGTGGCACTCCCTCAGGACTGATGCTCCGACAATGCAGGTTTACCGCAGTACAGACCTTCTGACAGTGCAGCACTCCCTCAGTACTGACCCTCTGACAGTGCAGCACCCCCTCAGCACTGACCCTCTGACAGTGCAGCACTCCCTCAGCACTGACCCTCTGACAGTGCAGCATTTCCATCAGTACTGACCCTCTGACAGTGCAGTGCTCCCTCAGTACTGACATCCTCACAGTGCGGTGCTCCATCAGTACTGACCCTCTGACAGTGCAGCACTCCCTCAGTACTGACCCTCTGACAGTGCAGCACTCCCTCAGTACTGACCCTCTGACAGTGCAGCACCCCCTCAGCACTGACCCTCTGACAGTGCAGCACTCCCTTAGTACTGACCCTCTGACAGTGCAGCATTTCCATCAGTACTGACCCTCTGACAGTGCAGTGCTCCCTCAGTACTGACATCCTCACAGTGCGGTGCTCCATCAGTACTGACCCTCTGACAGTGCAGTGTTCCCTCAGTACTGACCCTCTCACAGTGCAGCACTCCCTCAGTACAGACCGTCCGACAATGCAGCACTCCATCAGTACTGACCATCTGACAGTGCGACACTTCCTCAGTACTGACCCTTTCACAGTGCTGCACCCCCTCAGTACAGTCCCTCTGACAGTGCAGAACTCCATCAGTACTGACCATCTGACAGTGTGACACTCCCACAGTACTGACCCTTTGATAGTGCTACACTCACTAAGTACTGACACTCTTACAGTGTGGCACTCCCTCAGGACTGATGCTCCGACAATGCAGGTTTACCGCAGTACAGACCTTCTGACAGTGCAGCACTCCCTCAGTACTGACCCTCTGACAGTGCAGCACCCCCTCAGCACTGACCCTCTGACAGTGCAGCACTCACTCAGAACTGATCTTCTGTCAGTGCAGCACTCCCTCAGTACTGACCTTCTGACAGTGCCGCACTCCCTCAGTATTGACCCTCTGACTGTTCAGCATTCCCTCAGTACTGACCCTCTGACAGTGCAGCACTCCCTCAGTACTGACCCTCCAACAATGCAGCACTCCCTCAGTACTGACCCTCTGACAGTGCAGCTCTCCCTCAGTACTGACCCTCTGACAGTGCAGCTCTCACTCAGCACTGACCCTCTGACAGAGCAGCACTCCCGGAGTACTGACCCATTGACAGTGCAGCACTCCCTCAGTGTTGACACTCTGACAGTGCAGCTCTCCCTCAGCACAGCCCCTCTGACAGTGCAGCACACCCTCAGTGTTGACCCTCTGACAGTGCAGCCCTCCCTCAGTACAGACCTTCTGACAGAGCAGCACTCCCTTAGTACTGACCCTCTGACAGTGCAGCAGTCTCGCAGTACTGACCCTCCAACAATGCAGCATTCCCTCAGCACTGACCCTCTGACAGTGCAGCATTCCCTCAGTACTGACCCTCTGACAGTGCAGCTCTCCCGCAGTACTGACCCTCTGACAGTGCAGCTCTCCCTCAGCACTGACCCCCTGACAGAGCGGCACTCCCTTAGTACTGACCCATTGACATTGCAGCACTCCCTCAGTGTTGACCCTCTGACAGTGCAGCTCTCCCTCAGCACTGACCCTCTGACAGCGCAGCACTCCTTCAGTGCTGACCCTCTGACAGTGCAGCACTCCCTCAGTACTGACCCTCTGACAGAGCAGCACTCCCTTAGTACAGACCTTCTGACAGTGCAGCATTTCCATCAGTACTGACCCTCTGACAGTGCAGTGCTCCCTCAGTACTGACATACTCACAGTGCGGTGCTCCATCAGTACTGACCCTCTGACAGTGCAGTGCTCCCTCAGTACTGACCCTCTCACAGTGCAGCACTCCCTCAGTACAGACCGTCCGACAATGCAGCACTCCATCAGAACTGACCATCTGACAGTGCGACACTCCCTCAGTACTGACCCTTTCACAGTGCTGCACCCCCTCAGTAAAGTCCCTCTGACAGTGCAGAACTCCATCAGTACTGACCATCTGACAGTGTGACACTCCCACAGTACTGACCCTTTGATAGTGCTGCACTCACTAAGTACTGACACTCTTACAGTGTGGCACTCCCTCAGGACTGATGCTCCGACAATGCAGGTTTCCCGCAGTACAGACCTTCTGACAGTGCAGCACTCCCTCAGTACTGACCCTCTGACTGTTCAGCATTCCCTCAGTACTGACCCTCTGACAGTGCAGCACTCCCTCAGTGTTGACTCTCCAACAATGCAGCACTCCCTCAGTACTGACCCTCTGACAGTGCAGCATTCCCACAGTACTGACCCTCTGACAGTGCAGCTCTCCCTCAGTACTGACCCTCTGACAGTGCAGCTCTCCCTCAGCACTGACCCTCTGACAGAGCAGCACTCCCTTAGTACTGACCCATTGACAGTGCAGCACTCCCTCAGTGTTGACCTTCTGACAGTGCAGCTCTCCCTCAGCACTGACCTTCTGACAGTGCAGCACTCCCTCAGTACTGACCCTCTGACAGAGCAGCACTCCCTTAGTACTGACCCATTGACAGTGCAGCACTCCCTCAGTGTTGACCTTCTGACAATGCTGCACTCCCTCCACACTGACCCCCTGACAATGCTGCACTCCCTCCACACTGACCCCCTGACAATGCTGCACTCCCTCCACAATGATCCTCTGATAATGCTGCACTCCCTCGACACTGATCCTCTGACAATGCTGCACTCCCTCCACATGGCCCTCTGACAATGCTGCTTTCCCTCCACACTGATCCTCTGACAATGCTGCACTCCCTTCACACTTACCTTCTGATAATGCTGCACTCCCTCCGCACTGATCCTCTGACAATGCTGCAGTCCCCCCACACTGACCCCCTGAAAATGCTGCACTCCCTCCACACTGACCCTCTGACAATGCTGCTCTCCCTCCATACTGATCCTCTGAGAGTGATGCACTCCCTCAGTACTGACTCTCCGACCGTGTGGCCCAATCTCAGTACAATACCTCTGACAGTGCAGCACTCCCTCAGAACTGACCCTCTGACAGTGCAGCACTCCCTCAGTACTGACCCAATCACAGTGCAGCACTCCATCAGTACTGACCCTCTCACAGTGATGCACTCCCTCAGTACTGACCCTCTGACAGTGCAGCAGTCCCTCAGTACTGACCTTCCGACAGTGCAGCAATCCCTCAGTACTGACCCTCTGACAGTGCAGCACTCCCTCAGTACTGACCTTCCGACAGTGCAGTTCTCCCTCAGTACAGACCCTCCGACAATGCAGCTCTCCCTCAGTACTGACCCTCTCACAGTGATGCACTCCCTCAGTACTGACCCTCTGACAGTGCAGCACTCCCTCAGTACTGACCTTCCGACAGTGCAGTTCTCCCTCAGTACTGACCCTCTGACAGTGCAGCACTCCCTCAGTACTGACCCTCTGACAGTGCTGCACTCCCTCAGTACTGACCCATTGACATTGCAGCACTCCCTCAGTACTGTCCGTCTGGCAATGAGGCACTACCTCAGTACTGACCCTCTGATGGTGCAGCTCTACCCCAGTACTGACCCTCTAACAGCTCAGCTCTCCCTCAGTATTTACCCTCCAACAATGCAGCACTCCCTCAGTACTGACCCTCCGACAGTGCAGCTCTCCCCCAGTAATGAGCCTCTACCAGCGCAGCTCTCCCTCAGTATTTACCCTCCAACAATGCAGCTCTCCCTCTGTACTGACCCTCCGACAGTGCAGCTCTCCTGCAGTTCAGACCCTCTAACAGTGCAGAACTCCATCAGTACTGAACCTCTGAGTGTAGCAGTCTCTCTGGACTGACCCTCTTACAGTGCAGCATTCCCTCAATACTGACCCTCTCACAGTGCTGCACTCCCTCAGTGCTGACCTTCTGACAGTGCAGCTCTCCCACAGTACTGACCATCTGACAGTGCAGCACTCCCTCAGTTCTGACCCTCCGACAGTGCAGCTCTCCCTCAGTACTGATCCTCTGAAAATGCTGCACTCCCTCCACACTCACCCTCTGACAATGCTGCACTCCCTCAGTACTGACCCTCCAATAGTGCTGCACTCCATCTGAACTGAACCTCTGATAGTGATGCACTCCCTCAGTACTGACTCGCTGAGACTGTGGAAGTGACCATGTACTGACTCATCGACAGTGTGGCCCAATCTCAGGACAATACCTCTGACAGTGCAGCACTCCCTCAGTACTGACCCTCTGACAGTGCAACGTTCACTCAGAACTGACACTATGGCAGTGCAGCACTCCCTCAGTGCTGACACTCTGACAGTGCCGCACTCCCTCAGTACTGACCCTCTGACAGTGCTGCACTCCCTCAGAACTGATCTTCTGTCAGTGCAGCACTCCCTCAGTACTGACCCTCTGTCAGTGCTCCACTCCCTCAGTACTGACCTTCTGACAGTGCAGCACTCCCTCAGTACTGACCCTCTGACTGTTCAGCATTCCCTCAGTACTGACCCTCTGACAGTGCAGCACTCCCTCAGTGTTGACCCTCTGACAGTGCAGCACTCTCGCAGTACTGATCCTCCAACAATGCAGCATTCCCTCAGCACTGACCCTCTGACAGTGCAGCACTCCCTCAGTACTGACCCTCTAACAGTGTGGCACTCCCTCAGCACTGACCCTCTGACAATGCAGCACTCCCTCAGTACTGAACCTCTGACAGTGCAGCTCTCCCTCAGTACTGACCCTCTGACAGTGCAGCTCTCCCGCAGTACTGACCCTCTGACAGTGCAGCTCTCCCTCAGCACTGACCCTCTGACAGAGCAGCACTCCCTTAGTACTGACCCATTGACAGTGCAGCACTCCCTCAGTGTTGACCCTCTGACAGTGCAGCTCTCCCTCAGCACTGACCCTCTGACAGTGCAGCACTCCTTCAGTGTTGACGCTCTGACAGTGCAGCCCTCACTCAGTACTGACCCTCTGACAGAGCAGCACTCCCTTAGTACTGACTTTCTGACAGTGCAGCATTTCCATCAGTACTGACCCTCTGACAGTGCAGTGCTCCCTCAGTACTGACATACTCACAGTGCGGTGCTCCATCAGTACTGACCCTCTGACAGTGCAGTGCTCCCTCAGTACTGACCCTCTCACAGTGCAGCACTCCCTCAGTACAGACCGTCCGACAATGCAGCACTCCATCAGTACTGACCATCTGACAGTGCGACACTCCCTCAGTACTGACCCTTTCACAGTGCTGCACCCCCTCAGGACAGTCCCTCTGACAGTGCAGAACTCCATCAGTACTGACCATCTGACAGTGTGACACTCCCACAGTACTGACCCTTTGATAGTGCTGCACTCACTAAGTAATGACACTCTTACAGTGTGGCACTCCCTCAGGACTGATGCTCCGACAATGCAGGTTTCCCGCAGTACAGACCTTCTGACAGTGCAGCACTCCCTCAGTACTGACCCTTTCACAGTGCTGCACCCCCTCAGTACAGTCCCTCTGACAGTGCAGAACTCCATCAGTACTGACCATCTGACAGTGCGACACTCCCTCAGTACTGACCCTTTCACAGTGCTGCACTCCCTCAGTACAGTCCCTCTGACAGTGCAGAACTCCATCAGTACTGACCATCTGACAGTGTGACACTCCCACAGTACTGACACTTTGATAGTGCTGCACTCACTAAGTACTGACACTCTTACAGTGTGGCACTCCCTCAGGACTGATGCTTCGACAATGCAGGTTTCCCGCAGTACAGACCTTCTGACAGTGCAGCACTCCCTCAGTACTGACCCTCTGACTGTTCCGCATTCCCTCAGTACTGACCCTCTGACAGTGCAGCACTCCCTCAGTGTTGACCCTCAGACAGTGCAGCACTCTCGCAGTACTGACCCTCCAACAATGCATCATTCCCTCAGCACTGACCCTCTGACAGTGCAGCACTCCCTCAGTACTGACCCTCCAACAATGCAGCACTCCCTCAGTACTGACCCTCTGACAGTGCAGCATTCCCTCAGTACTGACCCTCTGACAGTGCAGCTTTCCCTCAGCACTGACCCTCTGACAGTGCAGCACTCCCTCAGTACTGAACCTCTAACAATGCAGCACTCCCTCAGTACTGACCCTCTGACAGTGCAGCATTCCCTCAGTACTGACCCTCTGACAGTACAGCACTTCCTCAGTGTTGACCCTCTGACAGTGCAGCACTCTCGCAGTACTGACCCTCCAACAATGCAGCATTCCCTCAGGACTGACCCGCTGACAGTGCAGCTCTCCCTCAGTACTGACCCTCCAACAATGCAGCTCTCCCTAAGTACTGACCCTCCAACAGTGCAGCATTCCCTCAGTACTGACCCTCTGACAGTACAGCACTTCCTCAGTGTTGACCCTCTGACAGTGCAGCACTCTCGCAGTACTGACCCTCCAACAATGCAGCACTCCCTCAGTACTGACCCGCTGACAGTGCAGCTCTCCCTCAGTACTGACCCTCTGACAGTGCAGCTCTCCCTCAGCACTGACCCTCTGACAGAGCAGCACTCCCGGAGTACTGACCCATTGACAGTGCAGCACTCCCTCAGGGTTGACCCTCTGACAGTGCAGCTCTGCCTCAGCACTGACCCTCTGACAGTGCAGCACTCCCTCAGTGTTGACCCTCTGACAGTGCAGCCCTCCCTCAGTACTGACCCTCAGACAGAGCAGCACTCCCTTAGTACTGACCCTCTGACAGTGCAGCATTCCCTCAGTACTGACCCTCTGACAGTGCAGCACTCCCTCAGTGTTGACCCTCTGACAGTGCAGCACTCTCGCAGTAATGACCCTCCAACAATGCAGCATTCCCTCAGCACTGACCCCCTGACAGTGCAGCACTCCCTCCGTGTTGACCCTCTGACAGTGCAGCCCTCCCTCAGTACTGACCCTCTGACAGAGCAGCACTCCCTTAGTACTGACCCTCTGACAGTGCAGCATTTCCATCAGTACTGACCCTCTGACAGTGCAGTGCTCCCTCAGTACTGACATCCTCACAGTGCGGTGCTCCATCAGTACTGACCCTCTGACAGTGCAGTGTTCCCTCAGTACTGACCCTCTCACAGTGCAGCACTCCCTCAGTACAGACCGTCCGACAATGCAGCACTCCATCAGTACTGACCATCTGACAGTGCGACACTTCCTCAGTACTGACCCTTTCACAGTGCTGCACCCCCTCAGTACAGTCCCTCTGACAGTGCAGAACTCCATCAGTACTGACCATCTGACAGTGTGACACTCCCACAGTACTGACCCTTTGATAGTGCTACACTCACTAAGTACTGACACTCTTACAGTGTGGCACTCCCTCAGGACTGATGCTCCGACAATGCAGGTTTCCCGCAGTACAGACCTTCTGACAGTGCAGCACTCCCTCAGTACTGACCCTCTGACAGTGCAGCACCCCCTCAGCACTGACCCTCTGACAGTGCCGCACTCCCTCAGCACTGACCCTCTGACAGTGCAGCACTCACTCAGAACTGATCTTCTGTCAGTGCAGCACTCCCTCAGTACTGACCCTCTGACAGTGCTCCACTCCCTCAGTACTGACCTTCTGACAGTGCCGCACTCCCTCAGTATTGACCCTCTGACTGTTCAGCATTCCCTCAGTACTGACCCTCTGACAGTGCAGCACTCCCTCAGTACTGACCCTCCAACAATGCAGCACTCCCTCAGTACTGACCCTCTGACAGTGCAGCTCTCCCTCAGTACTGACCCTCTGACAGTGCAGCTCTCACTCAGCACTGACCCTCTGACAGAGCAGCACTCCCGGAGTACTGACCCATTGACAGTGCAGCACTCCCTCAGTGTTGACACTCTGACAGTGCAGCTCTCCCTCAGCACAGCCCCTCTGACAGTGCAGCACACCCTCAGTGTTGACCCTCTGACAGTGCAGCCCTCCCTCAGTACAGACCTTCTGACAGAGCAGCACTCCCTTAGTACTGACCCTCTGACAGTGCAGCAGTCTCGCAGTACTGACCCTCCAACAATGCAGCATTCCCTCAGCACTGACCCTCTGACAGTGCAGCACTCCCGCAGTACTGATCCTCCAACAATGCAGCACTCCCTAAGTACTGACCCTCTGACAGTGCAGCATTCCCTCAGTACTGACCCTCTGACAGTGCAGCTCTCCCTCAGTACTGACCCTCTGACAGTGCAGCTCTCCCTCAGCACTGACCCTCTGACAGAGCGGCACTCCCTTAGTACTGACCCATTGACATTGCAGCACTCCCTCAGTGTTGACCCTCTGACAGTGCAGCTCTCCCTCAGCACTGACCCTCTGACAGCACAGCACTCCTTCAGTGCTGACCCTCTGACAGTGCAGCCCTCCCTCAGTACTGACCCTCTGACAGAGCAGCACTCCCTTAGTACTGACCCTCTGACAGTGCAGCATTTCCATCAGTACTGACCCTCTGACAGTGCAGTGCTCCCTCAGTACTGACATACTCACAGTGCGGTGCTCCATCAGTACTGACCCTCTGACAGTGCAGTGCTCCCTCAGTACTGACCCTCTCACAGTGCAGCACTCCCTCAGTACAGACCGTCCGACAATGCAGCACTCCATCAGAACTGACCATCTGACAGTGCGACACTCCCTCAGTACTGACCCTTTCACAGTGCTGCACCCCCTCAGTAAAGTCCCTCTGACAGTGCAGAACTCCATCAGTACTGACCATCTGACAGTGTGACACTCCCACAGTACTGACCCTTTGATAGTGCTGCACTCACTAAGTACTGACACTCTTACAGTGTGGCACTCCCTCAGGACTGATGCTCCGACAATGCAGGTTTCCCGCAGTACAGACCTTCTGACAGGGCAGCACTCCCTCAGTACTGACCCTCTGACTGTTCAGCATTCCCTCAGTACTGACCCTCTGACAGTGCAGCACTCCCTCAGTGTTGACTCTCCAACAATGCAGCACTCCCTCAGTACTGACCCTCTGACAGTGCAGCATTTCCACAGTACTGACCCTCTGACAGTGCAGCTCTCCCTCAGTACTGATCCTCTGACAGTGCAGCTCTCCCGCAGTACTGACCCTCTGACAGTGCAGCTCTCCCTCAGCACTGACCCTCTGACAGAGCAGCACTCCCTTAGTACTGACCCATTGACAGTGCAGCACTCCCTCAGTGTTGACCCTCTGACAGTGCAGCTCTCCCTCAGCACTGACCTTCTGACAGTGCAGCACTCCCTCAGTACTGACCCTCTGACAGAGCAGCACTCCCTTAGTACTGACCCTCTGACAGTGCAGCATTTCCATCAGTACTGACCCTCTGACAGTGCAGTGCTCCCTCAGTACTGACATACTCACAGTGCGGTGCTCCATCAGTACTGACCCTCTCACAGTGCAGCACTCCCTCACCACTGACCCTCTGACAGTGCCGCACTCCCTCAGCACTGACCCTCTGACAGTGCAGCACTCCCTCAGAACTGATCTTCTGACAGTGCAGCACTCCCTCAGTACTGACCCTCTGACAGTGCTCCAGTCCCTCAGTACAGACCCTCTTACAGTGCAGCACTCCCTCAGTACTGACCCTCTGACAGAGCAGCACTCCCTCAGTACTGTCCCTCTTACAGTGCAGCACTCCCTCAGTACTGGCCCGCTGACAGTGCAGCACTCCCTCAGTACTGACCCTCTGACAGTGCAGCACTCCCTCTGTACTGACCCTCTGACAGTGCAGCTCTCCCTCACTACTGTCCCTCTTACAGTGCAGCACTCCCTTAGTACTGACCCATTGACAGTGCAGCACTCCCTCAGTGTTGACCCTCTGACAGTGCAGCTCTCCCTCAGCACTGACCCTCTGACAGTACAGCACTCCTTCAGTGCTGACCCTCTGACAGTGCAGCCCTCCCTCAGTACTGACCCTCTGACAGAGCAGCACTCCCTTAGTACTGACCCTCTGACAGTGCAGCATTTCCATCAGTACTGACCCTCTGACAGTGCAGTGCTCCCTCAGTACTGACATACTCACAGTGCGGTGCTCCATCAGTACTGACCCTCTGACAGTGCAGTGCTCCCTCAGTACTGACCCTCTCACAGTGCAGCACTCCCTCAGTACAGACCGTCCGACAATGCAGCACTCCATCAGTACTGACCATCTGACAGTGCAGCACTCCCTCAGTACTGACCCGCTGTCAGTGCTGCACTTCCTCAGTACTGACCCCCTTACAGTGCAGCTCTCCCTCAGTACTGAACCTCTTACACTGCAGCACTCCCTCAGAACTGACCTTCTGGCAGTACAGCACTCCTTCAACACTGACGCTCTGACCGTGCAGCACTCCCTCAGTACTGACCTTCTGACAGTGCAGCACTCCCTCAGTGTTGACCCTCTGACATCGCAGCACTCTCGCAGTACTGACCCTCCAACAATGCAGCACTCCCTCAGCACTGACCCTCTGACAGTGCAGCACTCCCTCAGTACTGACCCTCTGACAGTGCAGCACTCTCGCAGTACTGACCCTCCAACAATTCAGCACTCCCTCAGTACTGACCCTCCAACAATGCAGCACTCCCTCAGTACTGACCCTCTGACAGTGCAGCATTCCCTCAGTACTGACCCTCTGACAGTGCAGCTCTCCCTCAGTACTGCCCCTCTGACAGTGCAGCTCTCCCTCAGTACTGACCCTCTGACAGTGCAGCACTCCCTTAGTACTGACCCATTGACAGTGCTGCACTCCCTCAGTGTTGACCCTCTGACAGTGCAGCTCTCCCTCAGCACTGACCCTCTGACAGTGCAGCACTCCCTCAGTGTTGACCCTCTGACAGTGCAGCACTCCCTCAGTACTGACCCTCTGACAGAGCAGCACTCCCTTAGTACTGACCCATTGACAGTGCAGCACTCCCTCAGTACTGACCCTCTGACAGTGCAACACTGCCCCCAGATTGACCCTCTGACATTTCGGCAATCCCCCATTACTGACCGTCCAACAGTGCAGCACTCCCTCAGCACTGACCCTCTGACAGTGCAGCATTTCCACAGTATAAACCCTCCGACAGTGCAGCACTCTCTCAGTACTGACCCTCTGACAGTGCAGCTCTCCCTTAGTGCTGACTCTCTGACAGTGCAGCCCTCCCTCGAACTGACCCTCTGACAGTGCAGCACTCCCTCAGTACTGACACACTCACAGTGCGGTGCTCCCACAATATAGACCCTCTGACAGTGCAGTGCTCCCTCAGTACTGACCCTCTCACTGTGCAGCACTCCCTCAGTACAGACCGTCCGACAATGCAGCAATCCATCAGTACTGACCATCTGACAGTGCGACACTCCCTCAGTACTGACCCTTTCACAGTGCTGCACTCCCTCAGTACAGTCCCTCTGACAGTGCAGAACTCCATCAGTACTGACCATCTGACAGTGTGACACTCCCACAGTACTGACACTTTGATAGTGCTGCACCCACTAAGTACTGAAACTCTTACAGTGTGGCACTCCCTCAGGACTGATACTCCGACAATGCAGGTTTCCCGCAGTACAGACCTTCTGACAGTGAAGCACTCCCTCAGTACTGACCGTCTCACAGTGCAGCACCCCCTCAGCACTGACCCTCTGACAGTGCCGCACTCCCTCAGCACTGACCCTCTGACAGTGCAGTGCTCCCTCAGTACTGACATACTCACAGTGCGGTGCTCCATCACTACTGACCCTCTGACAGTGCAATGCTTCCTCAGTACTGACCCTCTCACAGTGCAGCACTCCCTCAGTACAGACCGTCCGACAATGCAGCACTCCATCACTACTGACCAACTGACAGTGCGACACTCCCTCAGTACTGACCCTTTCACAGTGCTGCACTCCCTCAGTACAGTCCCTCTGACAGTGCAGAACTCCATCAGTACTGACCATCTGACAGTGTGACATTCCCACAGTACTGACCCTTTGATAGTGCTTCACTCACTAAGTACTGACACTCTTACAGTGTGGCACTCCCTCAGGACTGATGCTCCGACAATGCAGGTTTCCCGCAGTACAGACCTTCTGACAGTGCAGCACTCCCTCAGTACTGACCCTCTGACTGTTCAGCATTCCCTCAGTACTGACCCTCTGACAGTGCAGCACTCCCTCAGTGTTGACCCTCTGACCGTGCAGCACTCTCGCAGTACTGACCCTCCAACAATGCAGCATTCCCTCAGCACTGACCCTCTGACCGTGCAGCACTCTCGCAGTACTGACCCTCCAACAATGCAGCATTCCCTCAGTACTGACCCTCTGACAGTGCAGCATTCCCTCAGTACTGACCCTCTGACAGTGCAGCTGTCCCTCAGTACTGACCCTATGACAGTGCAGCTCTCCCTCAGCACTGACCCTCTGACAGAGCAGCACTCTCGCAGTACTGACCCTCCAACAATGCAGCATTCCCTCAGCACTGACCCTCTGACAGTGCAGCACTCCCTCAGTACTGACCCTCCAACAATGCAGCACTCCCTCAGTACTGACCCTCTGACAGTGCAGCATTCCCTCAGTACTGACCCTCTGACAGTGCAGCACTCCCTCAGTGTTGACCCTCTGACAGTGCAGCACTCTCGCAGTACTGACCCTCCAACAATGCAGCATTCCCTCAGCACTGACCCTCTGACAGTGCAGCACTCCCTCAGTACTGACCCTCCAACAATGCAGCACTCCCTCAGTACTGACCCTCTGACAGTGCAGCTCTCCCGCAGTACTGACCCTCTGACAGTGCAGCTCTCCCTCAGCACTGACCCTCTGACAGAGCAGCACTCCCTTAGTACTGACCCATTGACAGTGCAGCACTCCCTCAGTGTTGACCCTCTGACAGTGCAGCTCTCCCTCAGCACTGACCCTCTGACAGTGCAGCACTCCCTCAGTGTTGACCCTCTGACAGTGCAGCCCTCCCTCAGTACTGACCCTCTGACAGAGCAGCACTCCCTTAGTACTGACCCTCTGACAGTGCAGCATTTCCATCAGTACTGACCCTCTGACAGTGCAGTGCTCCCTCAGTACTGACATACTCACAGTGCGGTGCTCCATCAGTACTGACCCTCTGACAGTGCAGTGCTCCCTCAGTACTGACCCTCTCACAGTGCAGCACTCCCTCAGTTCAGACCGTCCGACAATGCAGCACTCCATCAGTACTGACCATCTGACAGTGCGACACTCCCTCAGTACTGACCCTTTCACAGTGCTGCACCCCCTCAGTACAGTCCCTCTGACAGTGCAGAACTCCATCAGTACTGACCATCTGACAGTGTGACAATCCCACAGTACTGACCCTTTGATAGTGCTGCAATCACTAATTTCTGACACTCTTACAGTGTGGCACTCCCTCGGGACTGATGCTCCGACAATGCAGGTTTCCCGCAGTACAGACCTTCTGACAGTGCAGCACTCCCTCAGTACTGACCCTCTCACAGTGCAGCAGCCACTCAGCACTGACCCTCCGACAGTGCCGCACTCCCTCAGCACTGACTCTTTGACAGTGCAGCACTCCCTCAGAACTGACCTTCTGTCAGTGCAGCACTCCCTCAGTACTGACCCTCTGACAGTGCTCCACTCCCTCAGTACTGACCTTCTGACAGTGCAGCACTCCCTCAGTACTGACCCTCTGACTGTTCAGCATTCCCTCAGTACTGACACTCTGACTGTGCAGCATTCCCTCAGTGTTGACCCTCTGACAGTGCAGCACTCTCGCAGTACTGACCCTCCAACAATGCAGCATTCCCTCAGCACTGATCCTCTGACAGTGCAGCACTCCCTCAGTACTGATACTCCAACAATGCAGCACTCCCTCAGTACTGATCCTCTGACAGTGCAGCATTCCCTCAGTACTGACCCTCTGACAGTGCAGCTCTCCCTCAGTACTGACCCTCTGACAGTGCAGCTCTCCCTCAGTACTGACCCTCTGACAGTGCAGCTCTCCCTCAGCACTGACCCTCTGACAGAGCTGCACTCCCTTAGTACTGACCCATTGACAGTGCAGCACTCCCTCAGTGTTGACCCTCTGACAGTGCAGCTCTCCCTCAGCACTGACCCTCTGACAGTGCAGCACTCCTTCAGTGCTGACCCTCTGACAGTGCAGCCCTCCCTCAGTACTGACCCTCTGACAGAGCAGCACTCCCTTCGTACTGACCCTCTGTCAGTGCAGCATTTCCATCAGTACTGACCCTCTGACAGTGCAGTGCTCCCTCAGTACTGACATACTCACAGTGCGGTGCTCCATCAGTACTGACCTTCTGACAGTGCAGTGCTCCCTCAGTACTGACCCTCTCACAGTGCAGCACTCCCTCAGTACAGACCGTCCGACAATGCAGCACTCCATCAGTACTGACCATCTGACAGTGCGACACTCCCTCAGTACTGACCCTTTCACAGTGCTGCACCCCCTCAGTACAGTCCCTCTGACAGTGCAGAACTCCATCAGTACTGACCATCTGACAGTGTGACACTCCCACAGTACTGACCCTTTGATAGTGCTGCAATCACTAAGTTCTGACACTCTTACAGTGTGGCACTCCCTCGGGACTGATGCTCCGACAATGCAGGTTTCCCGCAGTACAGACCTTCTGACAGTGCAGCACTCCCTCAGTACTGACCCTCTCACAGTGCAGCACCCACTCAGCACTGACCCTCTGACAGTGCCGCACTCCCTCAGTACTGACCCCCTGACTGTTCAGCATTCCCTCAGTACTGACCCTCTGACAGTGCAGCACTCCCTCAGTGTTGACCCTCTGACAGTGCAGCACTCTCGCAGTACTGACCCTCCAACAATGCAGCATTCCCTCAGCACTGACCCTCTGACAGTGCAGCACTCCCTCAGTACTGACCCTCCAACAATGCAGCACTCCCTCAGTACTGACCCTCTGACAGTGCAGCATTCCCTCAGTACTGACCCTCTGACAGTGCAGCTCTCCCTCAGTACTGACCCTCTGACAGTGCAGCTCTCCCTCAGTACTGACCCTCTGACAGTGCAACTCTCCCTCAGCACTGACCCTCTGACAGTGCAGCACTCCCTTAGTACTGACCCATTGACATTGCAGCACTCCCTCAGTGTTGACCCTCTGACAGTGCAGCTCTCCCTCAGCACTGACCCTGTGACAGTGCAGCACTCCCTCAGTGTTGACCCTCTGACAGTGCAGCCCTCCCTCAGTACTGACCCTCTGACAGAGCAGCACTCCCTTAGTACTGACCCTCTGACAGTGCAGCATTTCCATCAGTATTGACCCTCTGACAGTGCAGTGCTCCCTCAGTACTGACCGTCTCACAGTGCAGCACTCCCTCAGTACAGACCGTCCGACAATGCAGCACTCCATCAGTACTGACCATCTGACAGTGCGACACCCCCTCAGTACTGACCCTTTCACAGTGCTGCACTCCCTCAGTACAGTCCCTCTGACAGTGCAGAACTCCATCAGTACTGACCATCTGACAGTGTGACACTCCCACAGTACTGAACCTTTGATAGTGCTGCACTCACTACGTACTGACACTCTTACAGTGTGGCACTCCCTCAGGACTGATGCTCCGACAATGCAGGTTTCCCGCAGTACAGACCTTCTGACAGTGCAGCACCCCCTCAGCACTGACCCTCTGACAGTGCCGCACTCCCTCAGCACTGACCCTCTGACAGTGCAGCACTCCCTCAGTACTGACCCTCTCACAGTGCAGCACCCCCTCAGCACTGACCCTCTGTCAGTGCAGCACCCCCTCAGTACTGACCCTCTGACAGTGCTCCACTCCCTCAGTACAGACCCACTTACAATGCAGAACTCCCTCAGTACTGACCCTCTGACAGTGCAGCACTCCCTCAGTACTGTCCCTCTTACAGTGCAGCACTCCCTCAGTACTGGCCCGCTGACAGAGCAGCACTCCCTCAGTACTGACCCTCTGACAGTGCCGCACTCCCTCAGTACTGACCCGCTGTCAGTGCTGCACTTCCTCAGTACTGACCCCCTTACAGTGCAGCACTCCCTCAGTACTGAACCTCTTACACTGCAGCACTCCCTCAGAACTGACGTTCTGACAGTACAGCACTCCCTCAACACTGACGCTCTGACAGTGCAGCACTCTCGCAGTACTGACCCTCCAACAATGCAGCATTCCCTCAGCACTGACCCTCTGACAGTGCAGCTCTCCCTCAGTACTGACCCTCTGACAGTGCAGCACTCCCTCAGTACTGACCCTCTGACTGTTCAGCACTCCCTTAGTACTGACCCATTGACAGTGCAGCACTCCCTCTGTGTTGACCCTCTGACAGTGCAGCTCTCCCTCAGCACTGACCCTCTGACAGTGCAGCACTCCCTCAGTATTGACCCTCTGACAGTGCAGCACTCCCTCAGTACTGACCCTCTGACAGAGCAGCACTCCCTCAGTACTGACCCATTGACAGTGCAGCACTCCCTCAGTACTGACCCTCTGACAGTGCAACACTGCCCCCAGATTGACCCTCTGACATTTCGGCAATCCCCCATTACTGACCGTCCAACAATGCAGCACTCCCTCAGCACTGACCCTCTGACAGTGCAGCATTTCCACAGTATAAACCCTCCGACAGTGCAGCACTCTCTCAGTACTGACCCTCTGACAGTGCAGCTCTCCCTTAGTGCTGACTCTCTGACAGTGCAGCCCTCCCTCGAACTGACCCTCTGACAGTGCAGCACTCCCTCAGTACTGACACACTCACAGTGCGGTGCTCCCACAATATAGACCCTCTGACAGTGCAGCACTACATCAGTCCTGATCATCTGACAGTGCGACACTCCCTCAGTACTGACCCTCTGACTGTTCAGCATTCCCTCAGTACTGACCCTCTGACTGTGCAGCATTCCCTCAGTGTTGACCCTCTGACAGTGCAGCACTCTCGCAGTACTGACCCTCCAACAATGCAGCATTCCCTCAGCACTGATCCTCTGACAGTGCAGCACTCCCTCAGTACTGATACTCCAACAATGCAGCACTCCCTCAGTACTGATCCTCTGACAGTGCAGCATTCCCTCAGTACTGACCCTCTGACAGTGCAGCTCTCCCTCAGTACTGACCCTCTGACAGTGCAGCTCTCCCTCAGTACTGACCCTCTGACAGTGCAGCTCTCCCTCAGCACTGACCCTCTGACAGAGCTGCACTCCCTTAGTACTGACCCATTGACAGTGCAGCACTCCCTCAGTGTTGACCCTCTGACAGTGCAGCTCTCCCTCAGCACTGACCCTCTGACAGTGCAGCACTCCTTCAGTGCTGACCCTCTGACAGTGCAGCCCTCCCTCAGTACTGACCCTCTGACAGAGCAGCACTCCCTTCGTACTGACCCTCTGTCAGTGCAGCATTTCCATCAGTACTGACCCTCTGACAGTGCAGTGCTCCCTCAGTACTGACATACTCACAGTGCGGTGCTCCATCAGTACTGACCTTCTGACAGTGCAGTGCTCCCTCAGTACTGACCCTCTCACAGTGCAGCACTCCCTCAGTACAGACCGTCCGACAATGCAGCACTCCATCAGTACTGACCATCTGACAGTGCGACACTCCCTCAGTACTGACCCTTTCACAGTGCTGCACCCCCTCAGTACAGTCCCTCTGACAGTGCAGAACTCCATCAGTACTGACCATCTGACAGTGTGACACTCCCACAGTACTGACCCTTTGATAGTGCTGCAATCACTAAGTTCTGACACTCTTACAGTGTGGCACTCCCTCGGGACTGATGCTCCGACAATGCAGGTTTCCCGCAGTACAGACCTTCTGACAGTGCAGCACTCCCTCAGTACTGACCCTCTCACAGTGCAGCACCCACTCAGCACTGACCCTCTGACAGTGCCGCACTCCCTCAGTACTGACCCCTGACTGTTCAGCATTCCCTCAGTACTGACCCTCTGACAGTGCAGCACTCCCTCAGTGTTGACCCTCTGACAGTGCAGCACTCTCGCAGTACTGACCCTCCAACAATGCAGCATTCCCTCAGCACTGACCCTCTGACAGTGCAGCACTCCCTCAGTACTGACCCTCCAACAATGCAGCACTCCCTCAGTACTGACCCTCTGACAGTGCAGCATTCCCTCAGTACTGACCCTCTGACCGTGCAGCTCTCCCTCAGTACTGACCCTCTGACAGTGCAGCTCTCCCTCAGTACTGACCCTCTGACAGTGCAACTCTCCCTCAGCACTGACCCTCTGACAGTGCAGCACTCCCTTAGTACTGACCCATTGACATTGCAGCACTCCCTCAGTGTTGACCCTCTGACAGTGCAGCTCTCCCTCAGCACTGACCCTGTGACAGTGCAGCACTCCCTCAGTGTTGACCCTCTGACAGTGCAGCCCTCCCTCAGTACTGACCCTCTGACAGAGCAGCACTCCCTTAGTACTGACCCTCTGACAGTGCAGCATTTCCATCAGTATTGACCCTCTGACAGTGCAGTGCTCCCTCAGTACTGACCCTCTCACAGTGCAGCACTCCCTCAGTACAGACCGTCCGACAATGCAGCACTCCATCAGTACTGACCATCTGACAGTGCGACACCCCCTCAGTACTGACCCTTTCACAGTGCTGCACTCCCTCAGTACAGTCCCTCTGACAGTGCAGAACTCCATCAGTACTGACCATCTGACAGTGTGACACTCCCACAGTACTGAACCTTTGATAGTGCTGCACTCACTACGTACTGACACTCTTACAGTGTGGCACTCCCTCAGGACTGATGCTCCGACAATGCAGGTTTCCCGCAGTACAGACCTTCTGACAGTGCAGCACCCCCTCAGCACTGACCCTCTGACAGTGCCGCACTCCCTCAGCACTGACCCTCTGACAGAGCAGCACTCCCTCAGTACTGACCCTCTCACAGTGCAGCACCCCCTCAGCACTGACCCTCTGTCAGTGCAGCACCCCCTCAGTACTGACCCTCTGACAGTGCTCCACTCCCTCAGTACAGACCCACTTACAATGCAGAACTCCCTCAGTACTGACCCTCTGACAGTGCAGCACTCCCTCAGTACTGTCCCTCTTACAGTGCAGCACTCCCTCAGTACTGGCCCGCTGACAGAGCAGCACTCCCTCAGTACTGACCCTCTGACAGTGCCGCACTCCCTCAGTACTGACCCGCTGTCAGTGCTGCACTTCCTCAGTACTGACCCCCTTACAGTGCAGCACTCCCTCAGTACTGAACCTCTTACACTGCAGCACTCCCTCAGAACTGACGTTCTGACAGTACAGCACTCCCTCAACACTGACGCTCTGACAGTGCAGCACTCTCGCAGTACTGACCCTCCAACAATGCAGCATTCCCTCAGCACTGACCCTCTGACAGTGCAGCTCTCCCTCAGTACTGACCCTCTGACAGTGCAGCACTCCCTCAGTACTGACCCTCTGACTGTTCAGCACTCCCTTAGTACTGACCCATTGACAGTGCAGCACTCCCTCTGTGTTGACCCTCTGACAGTGCAGCTCTCCCTCAGCACTGACCCTCTGACAGTGCAGCACTCCCTCAGTATTGACCCTCTGACAGTGCAGCACTCCCTCAGTACTGACCCTCTGACAGAGCAGCACTCCCTCAGTACTGACCCATTGACAGTGCAGCACTCCCTCAGTACTGACCCTCTGACAGTGCAACACTGCCCCCAGATTGACCCTCTGACATTTCGGCAATCCCCCATTACTGACCGTCCAACAATGCAGCACTCCCTCAGCACTGACCCTCTGACAGTGCAGCATTTCCACAGTATAAACCCTCCGACAGTGCAGCACTCTCTCAGTACTGACCCTCTGACAGTGCAGCTCTCCCTTAGTGCTGACTCTCTGACAGTGCAGCCCTCCCTCGAACTGACCCTCTGACAGTGCAGCACTCCCTCAGTACTGACACACTCACAGTGCGGTGCTCCCACAATATAGACCCTCTGACAGTGCAGCACTACATCAGTCCTGATCATCTGACAGTGCGACACTCCCTCAGTATTGACCCTCTGACAGTGCAGTACTCACTAAGTACTGACCCTCTTACAGTGTAGCACTCCCTCAGTACTGACGCTCCGACAATGCAGGATTCCAACAGTACAGACCGACTGACAGTGCAGCACTCCCTCAGCACTGACCCTCTGACAGTGCAGCACTCCCTCAGTGTTGAACCTCTGACAGTGCAGCACTCCCTCAACACTGACCATCTGACAGTGCTGCACTCCCTCCAAACTGACCCTCTGACAATGCTGCACTCCCTCAGTACTGACCCTCTGACAGTGCAGCATTTCCATCAGTACTGACCCTTTGACAGTGCAGTGCTCCCTCAGTCCTGACATACTCACAGTGCGGTGGTCCATCAGTACTGACCCTCTGACAGTGCAATGCGCCATCAGTACTGACCCTCTCACAGTGCAGCACTCCCTCAGTACAGTCCCTCGGACAGTGCAGAACTCCATCAGTACTGACCATCTGACTGTGTGACACTCCCACAGTACTGACACTTTGATAGTGCTGCACTCACTAAGTACTGACACTCTTACAGTGTGGCACTCCCTCAGGACTGATGCTCCGACAATGCAGGTTTCCCGCAGTACAGACCTTCTGACAGTGCAGCACTCCCTCAGTACTGACCCTCTCACAGTGCAGCACCCACTCAGCACTGACCCTCTGACAGTGCCGCACTCCCTCAGCACTGACCCTCTGACAGTGCAGCACTCCCTCAGAACTGATCATCTGTCAGTGCTGCACTTCCTCAGTACTGACCCCCTTACAGTGCAGCACTCCCTCAGTACTGAACCTCTTACACTGCAGCACTCCCTCAGAACTGACCTTCTGACAGTACAGCACTCCCTCAACACTGACGCTCTGACAGTGCAGCACTCCCTCAGTACTGACCTTCTGACAGTGCAGCACTCCCTCAGTACTGACCCTCTGACTGTTCAGCATTCCCTCAGTACTGACCCTCTGACAGTGCAGCACTCGCTCAGTGTTGACCCTCTGACATCGCAGCACTCTCGCAGTACTGACCCTCCAACAATGCAGCACTCCCTCAGCACTGACCCTCTGACAGTGCAGCACTCACACAGTACTGACCCTCTGACAGTGCAGCACTCTCGCAGTACTGACCCTCCAACAATGCAGCTCTCCCTCAGTACTGACCCTCTGACAGTGCAGCTCTCCCTCAGTACTGACCCTCTGACAGTGCAGCTCTCCCTCAGCACTGACCCTCTGACAGAGCAGCACTCCCTTAGTACTGACCCATTGACAGTGCAGCACTCCCTCAGTACTGACCCTCTGACAGTGCAGCTCTCCCTCAGCACTGACCCTCTGACAGTGCAGCACTCCTTCAGTGCTGACCCTCTGACAGTGCAGCACTCTCGCAGTACTGACCCTCCAACAATGCAGCACACCCTCAGTACTGACCCTCCAACAATCCAGCTCTCCCTCAGCACTGACCCTCTGACAGTGCAGCACTCCCTCAGTGTTGACCCTCTGACAGTGCAGCACTCCCTCAGTACTGACCCTCTGACAGAGCAGCACTCCCTTAGTACTGACCCATTGACAGTGCAGCACTCCCTCAGTACTGACCCTCTGACAGTGCAACACTGTCCCCAGATTGACCCTCTGACATTTCGGCAATCCCCCATTACTGACCGTCCAACAATGCAGCACTCCCTCAGCACTGACCCTCTGACAGTGCAGCATTTCCACAGTATAAACCCTCCGACAGTGCAGCACTCTCTCAGTACTGACCCTCTGACAGTGCAGCTCTCCCTTAGTGCTGACTCTCTGACAGTGCAGCCCTCCCTCGAACTGACCCTCTGACAGTGCAGCACTCCCTCAGTACTGACACACTCACAGTGCGGTGCTCCCACAATATAGACCCTCTGACAGTGCAGCACTCCCTCAGTACTGACCCTCTGACAGTGCAACACTGCCCCCAGATTGACCCTCTGACATTTCGGCAATCCCCCATTACTGACCGTCCAACAATGCAGCACTCCCTCAGCACTGACCCTCTGACAGTGCAGCATTTCCACAGTATAAACCCTCCGACAGTGCAGCTCTCCCTTAGTGCTGACTCTCTGACAGTGCAGCCCTCCCACGAACTGACCCTCTGACAGTGCAGCACTCCCTCAGTACTGACACACTCACAGTGCGGTGCTCCCACAATATAGACCCTCTGACAGTGCAGCACTCCATCAGTACTGACCATCTGACAGTGCGACACTCCCTCAGTATTGACCCTCTGACAGTGCAATACTCACTAAGTACTGACCCTCTTACAGTGTAGCACTCCCTCAGTACTGACGCTCCGACAATGCAGGATTCCAACAGTACAGACCTACTGACAGTGCAGCACTCCCTCAGTGTTGAACCTCTGACAGTGCAGCACTCCCTCAACACTGATCCTCTGACAGTGCTGCACTCCCTCCACACTGACCACCTAACAATGCTGCAATCCCTCCACACTGATCCTCTGACAATGCTGCATTCCCTCCACACTGACACTCTGAAAATGCTGCCCTCCCCGAACACTGACCCTCTGACAATGCTGCACTCCCTCCACACTGACCCTCTGATAATGCTGCACTCCCTCCACACTGAACCTCTGATAATGGTGCACCCCTCCACACTGAACCCCTGACAATGCTGCACTCCCTCCACACTGATCATGTGACAATGGTGCACTCCTCCACACTGACCCTCTGACAATGCTGCACTCCCTCCACACAGACCCTCTGACAATGCTGCACTCTCTCCACACTGATCATGTGACAATGGTGCACTCCTCCACACTGACCCTCTGACAATGCTGCACTCCCTCCACACTGATCATGTGACAATGGTGCACTCCTCCACACTGACCCTCTGACAATGCTGCACTCCCTCAGTATTGACCCTCTGTCACTGCAGCATTTCCACAGTACAGACCCTCCGAAAGTACGGCACATCCGCAGTGCTGACTCTCTGACAGTGCAGCCCTCCCTCGAACTGACCCTCTGACAGTGCAGCACTCCCTCAGTACTGACACACTCACAGTGCGGTGCTCCCACAATATAGACCCTCTGACAGTGCAGCACTCCCTCAGTACTGACCCTCTGACAGTGCAACACTGCCCCCAGATTGACCCTCTGACATTTCGGCAATCCCCCATTACTGACCGTCCAACAATGCAGCACTCCCTCAGCACTGACCCTCTTACAGTGCAGCATTTCCACAGTATAAACCCTCCGACAGTGCAGCACTCTCTCAGTACTGACCCTCTGACAGTGCAGCTCTCCCTTAGTGCTGACTCTCTGACAGTGCAGCCCTCCCACGAACTGACCCTCTGACAGTGCAGCACTCCCTCAGTACTGACACACTCACAGTGCGGTGCTCCCACAATATAGACCCTCTGACAGTGCAGCACTCCATCAGTATTGACCCTCTCACAGTGCAGTACTCACTAAGTACTGATCCTCTTACAGTGTAGCACTCCCTCAGTACTGACGCTCCGACAATGCAGGATTCCAACAGTACAGACCTACTGACAGTGCAGCACTCCCTCAGCACTGACCCCCTGACAGTGCAGCACTCCCTCAGTGTTGAACCTCTGACAGTGCAGCACTCCCTCAACACTGACCCTCTGACAGTGCTGCACTCCCTCCACACTGACCCCCTGACAATGCTGCACTCCCTCCACACTGATCCTCTGACAATGCTGCAATCCCTCCACACTGACACTCTGAAAATGCTGCCCTCCCCGAACACTGACACTCTGACAATGCTGCACTCCCTCCCCCCTGACCCCCTGACAATGCTGCACTCCCTCCACACTGATCATGTGACAATGGTGCACTCCTCCACACTGACCCTCTGACAATGCTGCACTCCCTCCACACAGACCCTCTGACAATGCTGCACTCTCTCCACACTGACCCTCTGACAATGCTGCACTCCCTCAGTACTGACCCTCTGACAGTGCAGCATTTCCATCAGTACTGACCCTCTGACAGTGCAGTGCTCCCTCAGTACTGACCCTCTCACAGTGCAGCACTCCCTCAGTACAGACCGTCCGACAATGCAGCACTCCATCAGTACTGACCATCTGACAGTGCGACACTCCCTCAGTACTGACCCTTTCACAGTGCTGCACTCCCTCAGTACAGTCCCTCTGACAGTGCAGAACTCCATCAGTACTGACCATCTGACAGTGTGACACTCCCACAGTACTGACCCTTTGATAGTGCTGCACTCACTAAGTACTGACACTCTTCCAGTGTGGCACTCCCTCAGGACTGATGCTCCGACAATGCAGGTTTCCCGCAGTACAGACCTTCTGACAGTGCTGCACTCCCTCAGTACTGACCCTCTGACAGTGCAGCACTCCCTCAGTACTGTCCCTCTTACAGTGCTGCACCCCCTCAGCACTGACCCTCTGACAGTGCCGCACTCCCTCAGCACTGACCCTCTGACAGTGCAGCACTCCCTCAGAACTGATCTTCTGTCAGTGCAGCACTCCCTCAGTACTGACCCTCTGACTGTTCAGCATTCCCTCAGTACTGACCCTCTGACAGTGCAGCCCTCTCGCAGTACTGACCCTCCAACAATGCAGCACGCCCTCAGCACTGACACTCTGACAGTGCAGCATTCCCTCAGTACTGACCCTCTGACAGTGCAGCTCTCCCTCAGTACTGCCCCTCTGACAGTGCAGCTCTCCCTCAGTACTGACCCTCTGACAGTGCAGCTCTCCCTCTGCACTGACCCTCTGACAGAGCTGCACTCCCTTAGTACTGACCCATTGACAGTGCAGCACTCCCTCAGTGTTGACCCTCTGACAGTGCAGCTCTCCCTCAGCACTGACCCTCTAACAGTGCAGCACTCCCTCAGTGTTGACCCTCTGACAGTGCAGCACTCCCTCAGTACTGACCCTCTGACAGAGCAGCACTCCCTTAGTACTGACCCATTGACAGTGCAGCACTCCCTCAGTACTGACCCTCTGACAGTGCAACACTGCCCCCAGATTGACCCTCTGACATTTCGGCAATCCCCCATTACTGACCGTCCAAAAATGCAGCACTCCCTCAGCACTGACCCTCTGACAGTGTAGCATTTCCACAGTATAAACCCTCCGACAGTGCAGCACTCTCTCAGTACTGACCCTCTGACAGTGCAGCTCTCCCTTAGTGCTGACACTCTGACTGTGCAGCACTCCCTCAGTATTGACCCTCTCTCACTGCAGCATTTCCACAGTACAGACCCTCCGACAGTACGGCACATCCGCAGTGCTGACTCTCTGACAGTGCAGCCCTCCCTCGAACATACCCTCTGACAGTGCAGCACTCCCTCAGTACTGACACACTCACAGTGCGGTGCTCCCACAATATAGACCCTCTGACAGTGCAGCACTCCATCAGTACTGACCATCTGACAGTGCGACACTCCCTCAGTATTGACCCTCTGGCAGTGCAATACTCACTAAGTACTGACCCTCTTACAGTGTAGCACTCCCTCAGTACTGACGCTCCGACAATGCAGGATTCCAACAGTACAGACCTACTGACAGTGCAGCACTCCCTCAGTGTTGAACCTCTGACAGTGCAGCACTCCCTCAACACTGATCCTCTGACAGTGCTGCACTCCCTCCACACTGACCACCTAACAATGCTGCAATCCCTCCACACTGATCCTCTGACAATGCTGCATTCCCTCCACACTGACACTCTGAAAATGCTGCCCTCCCCGAACACTGACCCTCTGACAATGCTGCACTCCCTCCACACTGACCCTCTGATAATGCTGCACTCCCTCCACACTGAACCTCTGATAATGGTGCACCCCTCCACACTGAACCCCTGACAATGCTGCACTCCCTCCACACTGATCATGTGACAATGGTGCACTCCTCCACACTGACCCTCTGACAATGCTGCACTCCCTCCACACAGACCCTCTGACAATGCTGCACTCTCTCCACACTGATCATGTGACAATGGTGCACTCCTCCACACTGACCCTCTGACAATGCTGCACTCCCTCCACACTGATCATGTGACAATGGTGCACTCCTCCACACTGACCCTCTGACAATGCTGCACTCCCTCAGTATTGACCCTCTGTCACTGCAGCATTTCCACAGTACAGACCCTCCGAAAGTACGGCACATCCGCAGTGCTGACTCTCTGACAGTGCAGCCCTCCCTCGAACTGACCCTCTGACAGTGCACCACTCCCTCAGTACTGACACACTCACAGTGCGGTGCTCCCACAATATAGACCCTCTGACAGTGCAGCACTCCATCAGTACTGACCATCTGACAGTGCGACACTCCCTCAGTATTGACCCTCTGACAGTGCAGTACTCACTAAGTACTGACCCTCTTACAGTGTAGCACTCCCTCAGTACTGACGCTCCGACAATGCAGGATTCCAACAGTACAGACCTACTGACAGTGCAGCACTCCCTCAGTGTTGAACCTCTGACAGTGCAGCACTCCCTCAACACTGATCCTCTGACAGTGCTGCACTCCCTCCACACTGACACCCTGACAATGCTGCAATCCCTCCACACTGATCCTCTGACAATGCTGCATTCCCTCCACACTGACACTCTGAAAATGCTGCCCTCCCCGAACACTGACCCTCTGACAATGCTGCACTCCCTCCACACTGACACTCTGATAATGCTGCACTCCCTCCACACTGAACCTCTGATAATGGTGCACCTCTCCACACTGAACCCCTGACAATGCTGCACTCCCTCCCCCTGACCCCCTGACAATGCTGCACTCCCTCCACACTGATCATGTGACAATGGTGCACTCCTCCACACTGACCCTCTGACAATGCTGCACTCCCTCCACACAGACCCTCTGACAATGCTGCGCTCTCTCCACACTGACCCTCTGACAATGCTGCACTCCCTCAGTACTGACCCTCCAACAGTGCTGCACTCCCTCGGTACTGAACCTCTGACAGTGCAGCACACCCTCAGCACTGACCCTCCGACAGTGCTGCACTCCTTCAGTACAGACCCGTCGACATTGCAGCACTCCCTCAGAACTGACACTCCGACAGTGCAGCTGTACCTCAGTACTGATCCTCTGACAATTCTGCACTTCCTCCACACTGACACTCTGACAATGCTGCAGTCCCCCCACACTGTTTCTGACAATGCTGCACTCCCCCCACACTGAACCTCTGATGATGCTGCATTCCCCCCTCACTGATCCTCTGACAATGCTGCACTCCCTCCCCACTGACCCTCTGATAATGCTGCACTCCCTCCACACTGATACTCTGACAATGCTGCACTCCCTCCCCACACTGACCGTCTGAAAATGCTGCACCCCCTCCACACTGACCCTCTGATAATGGTGCACTCCTCCACACTGCCCCCCTGACAATGCTGCGCTCCCTCCACACAGATCATCTGACAATGCTGCACTCCCTCCACACTGATCCTCTGAAAATGCTGCACCCCCACCACACTGACCCTCTGACAGTGCAGCACTCCCTCAGTACTGACCCTCTTACAGTGCAGCATTCCCTCAATACAGACCCTCTGACAGTGCATCACTCCCTCAGTACTGACCATCTGACAGTGCTGCACTCCCTCAGTACTGACCCTCTGACAGCGCGGCACTCCCTCAGTACTGACCCTCAGACAGTGCAGCTCTCCCTCAGTACTGACCCTCAGACAGTGCAGCACTCCCTCAGTACTGACCCTCTGACAGTGCGGCACTCCCTCAGTACTGACCCTCCGACAGTGCAGCTCTCCCTCAGTACTGACCCTCAGACAGTGCAGCACTCCCTCAGTAATGACCCTCTGACAGTGCAGCACTCCCTCAGTACTGACCCTCTGATAATGCTGCACTCCCTCAGTGTTGACCCTCTGACAGTGCAGCACTCCCTCAGCACTGACCCTCTTTTTTTCTATTTCATGGAGTCTTGTGGAAATGTGGAGACATAGGGTTTGCACATTCTGAGGAAGCATGAGAGAGACACAGAAACCAAGCCCTGTCTGAAACTCTCTGTAATCGATTATTCAGAGGCACAGAGTCACAGAGATTCACAGCTTGGAAACAGACTCTCCTGTCCAACGTATCCATACTAACCAGATGTTCTCATCTCATTTCATTCCCTTTGCTCGCACTTGGCTGATATCCCTCTAAACCCTTCCTATTCACATACTCATCCATTTAAATGTCGCAATTGTACCAGCCCCCATCACTTCCTCTGGCAGCTACCTGCATGCCCTTGAATAAGTGCTCAAACATTCATACTGTCGATACAAACTCCAATAAACACCAACCTACGAAAGGCTATCATTGCCATCTTCAACCCACCCTTTGCTTCTTCGTTATGCTGATTTCAGCACAGGTACAGAAACAGTCTTAGTCACCATCCACCGTCACCCTGTAATCAACTTATTTTCAAATGGGGCTTGCATGTGATTCCCACCCCCTCTAATAGTTACCTGGAAGGTGGGGGTGAGCTGTACTCTCCTGCTGCAGTCCTTGGGTGTCCCACAGTGATGTCAGGGAGGGAGCTCCAGGATTTTGACCTGAACCATGTAAAGAGCTCTCTTACTGGAGTGCCTTTTTAAAGTTGGGAAGTTAGTATAGACCAGGAGGACCCGAGAGCTGCTGTCCTGTCAGAGAGAGAGGCCTGGTGGGTGACACACCTCAGGTGAGGGGCGAGGTTGAGAAGCTGGGGGCTTCATGGTAATTTCAGACATGATAGAGATTGAGCCAACAGTGTTGACATCACAAACCTGTTTGCTGAGGTAACTGACCCCACTTTGTAGCAGAGGGATTCAATCCCTTGAACAGAGCAAGCTGGAGAATTCAACACTAAAACCAATCTGTACGGACCCGCTGAAGACCTGAAACATCAATACAGAGATTGCTGAAGAAGCTAAGCATGTCCGGCAGCATCTCTGATGGGAGAGGGAGAAAGAGACAGACAGAGTTCACCTTTCAATCCAGTGATTTCTGCGGGAAAGTTCCTTCAGAACAGACCGTTTTGAGGGACGGTCCCTTGAAATGTGAATTGTTCCTCTCTCTCCTCACCGTTGCTACTGAATATCCCCAGCCATCTGTTTGCTTGAGAATTTGATCTGACCTGATCCAAGCGTCACTGAGTCATTCAGTCTGTGTTCAATGCCCTGAGGCTGCTTCTGCTGAAAGTTGACAAACAAGTTTAAAGCTTTATAAGGTGTTGTATTCGGAGGGCGGGGTACATGGGAGAACAGATACAGAACCCAGGCACTTCACAAAGATCCTTATCATTGTAACTTTGTGATGTTAATTCAGAAGGAACAGCTCAGACCAAACATTTCAGTTAATCAGCCAAGGGGAGTGTATATGTCATGGCAAAGACTTGTTGTACAGACTGTGCAGAACCGAACTTTAGTGACTGTGTTTGTACGGAGAGTTTTTTTTGTCAATAAAGTCTCTTTTTGAAATTGATATAAATATTTTTTCAAGGGGGATCAAGCATCTTGAGCTGGTGGAGACATTGCCCTTATCTATAATCTTTCTTAAATAAACACTAGACAAGTTAGATACTCCCCGGGTATACACATCAAACGGTCATCGACGGGGAGGAGATGGTGGGATTGTCAGGGGGGCTCAGTGTTGCCTCACCCCACCCGGGTTCGATTCCAGCCTCGGGCGACTGTCTGTGTGGAGTTGGCACATTCTCCCCGTGTCATTGTCCAAAGATGTGCAGGCTAGGTGGATTAGCCAGAGGAATGAAGGGTTCCTGGGATGGGGCGGGGGTAGGGGGATGCGGTGGTGGGGCGTGGGGGGAATAGGATGCTCTGACGAGGGTCAGTGTGAACCTGATGGGCCGAATGATCAATCCAGTGACTCAAATAATGTTCTGGGCCGTGGGGGGAGGCTGTGGGTCATCGCAGTGAGAACAGGTTTGGGAATGATCAAGGTCCAAGGGGTAACAGGTTTGCTTTCTGAGATGTTGAGGGTATGATGTTTTCTCGAGGTGCTCTGGGGATAAACTTACTGAGGGGATGGTTTCTAAGGTATTGAGGGAGCACTATCTGTCAGTACAGGGTGCAGAGGGTCGCAAGGTACAGATACACTTCATAGAACATAGAACATAGAACAGTCCAGCACAGAACAGGCCCTTCAGCCCACGATGTTGTGCCGAGCATTGATCCTCATGTAAGGTCAACCTAATGTACGGACCCTCAAATGTCTGTGACCATATACATATCCAACAGTCTCTTAAATGTTCCCACTTCGCTTCCACAACTGCTGCTGGCAACGCATTCCATGCTCGCAGAACTCTCTGTGTAAAGAACCCACCTCTGACATCCCCTCTATACTTTCCTCCAACCAGCTTAAAACTATGACCCCTCGTGTTAATCATTTCTGCACTGTGATATAGTCTCTGGCTATCAACTCTATCTATGCTTCTCATAATCTTGTATAACTAAATTAGGTCCCCTCACTTTCTTCTTTTTTCCAATGAAAAAAAGTCCAAGCTCAGTCAACCTCTCTTCGTTAGATAAGCCACCTATTCCAGGCAGCATCCTGGTAAACATCCTCTGAACCCTCTCCAAAGCATCCACATCTTTCCGATAATAGGGTGACCAGAACTGGACACAGCATTCCAAGTGCGGTCTAACCAAAGTTTTATAGAGCTGCAACAATATCTCACGGCTCTTAAACTCAATCCCCCTGTTAATGAAAGCCAAAACACGAAATGCTTTCTTCACAACCCTGCCCACCTGGGTGGCCATTTTAAGGGATCTATGTACGTGCACACCAAGATCTCTCTGTTCCTTCGCACTGCCTTAATCCTGTACTCAGCTTTCAAATTCGACTTTCCAAAATGCATCACCTCACATTTATCCAGGTTGAACACCATCTGCCACCTGTCAGCCCATCTCTGCATCCTGTCAATGTCCCGCTGCAGCCTACTACAGCCCTCTATACGGTCAACGACACCTCCAACCTTTGTGTTGTCTGCAAACTTGCTGACCCATCCTTCAATCCCCTCATCCAAGTCATTAATCAAATTAAAAAACAGTAGAGGCCCAAGGACAGAGCCCATCACTCACCACTGACTTCCAGGCAGAATACTTTCCTTCCACTACCACTCGCCGTCTTCTGTCGACCGGCTAATTCTGTATCCAGACAGTTACATTTCCCTGTATCCCATTCCTCCTGACCTTCTGAATGAGCCTACCATGGGGAACCTTATCAAATGCCTTACTGAAGTCCAGATACACAGCATCCACCGCTCGACCCTCATCAACTTGTCTAGTAACATCCTCAAAGAGCTCAATAAGATTTGTGAGGCATGACCTGCCCCTCACAAAGCCGTGCTGACTGCATTTAATCAAACCACGCTCTTCCAGAGGGTCATATATCCTATCCCTCAGAATCCTTTCTAACACCTTGCAGACGACAGACGTGAGACTGACTGGTCTGTAATTGCTGGGATTTCCCTATTTCCTTTGTTGAAGAGAGGAATTACATTTGCCTCCCTCCAGTCCTCAGGTACGACTCCAGTGGAGAGCGAGGATGCAAAGATCTTCGCAAGCGGCGAAGCCGTCACATTTCTCTCTTCCTAAAGCAGCCGAGGACAAATCTGGTCTGGCCCTGGAGACTTGTCAATCTTAACATTCGTCAAAAATTTCAGCACATCAGCTTCCTCAATCTCTATCTGATCCAGCATGCTTACCTGCTCCTCAATGGTTTCATTCACTACAAGGTCCTTTTCTTTAGTAAAGACAGAAGCAAAAAACCCATTTAGGGCTCCCCGTACCCCCTCAGACTCTACACACAAGTTCCCTATGCTATCCTGATCGGTTCTCCTCCTTATTTGATCATTCTCTTATTCCTCACATACGTGTAAAATGCCTTTGGATTCTCCCTAATCCTTCCTGCCAAGCCTTTCTCGTGTCCCTCCTGGCTCTCCTCAGACCATTTTTGAGCTCCTTCCCCGCCTGCCTGTAATCCTCTAGAGCTGAGCAAGACCTTAGCTTCCTCCACCTTACGTAAGTGGCCTTCTTTATTTTGACGAGAAGCTCCTCCGCTCTCGTCATCCAAGGTTCCTTTATCTTACCCCTTCTTGCCTATCTCAGAGGAACATAGTTATGCATCAGTCGCAACAACTGTTCCTTAAACCGTCTCCACATGTCTATAGTGCCCTTTCTATGGAACAATTGCTCCCAGTCCATGCTTCTTAACCCACGTCTGATAGTATCATAGTATCCTTTTCCCCAATTAAATACCCTCCCATTGTACATGCTTTCTCTCCTTCTCCATAGCTATGTACAATGCGAGGCAGTTGTGGTCACTATCACCAAATGCTCTCCCACCACAAGATCTGACACCTGCCCAGGCTCATTGCCGAGCACCAAATCCCCTCTCCCCTCGTCGGCCCACCAATGGCCTCTCCCCGCGTCGGCCGTTTTAATGTACTGAGTTAGGAAACCCTCCTGAACACACCTTACAAAAACAGCTCCTTCCAAACCACCTGCTCGAAGGAGTTCCAATCAATATTGGGAAAGTTAAAGTCACCCATTACAACAACCGTACTCCATTCACACTTTTCCAAAATCTGCCGATCTATGCTTTCCTCAGTCTCCCTGCTGCTGTTTGGGGGGCCCAATGAGGTAACTGCTCCCTTACCGTTCCTAAATTTCCACTCATACTAACTCAGTAGGCAGACCCTCCTCGACAATAGTAACTTCTGTAGCTCTGATACCCTCTCTGATTTCCTTTCTGAAATCCCTGTATGTGGTGTCCCTCAAGGGTTGGCCAGCACGGTGGCTCAGTGGTGAGCACTGCTGCCTCACAGCAGGGACCAAGGTTCGATTCCAGACACGGGCAACTGTGTGTGTGGAGTTTGCACATCCTCCCTGTGTGTCTGCGTGGGTTCCTCCGGGTGCTCCGGTTTCTTCCCACAGACCAAAGATGTGCAGATTAGGTGAAATGGCCATGCTAAATTGCCTGTCATGTTAGGTGCATTAATCAGGTGGTAAATGTAGGGGAATGTGGCTGGGTGGGTTCCTCTTCGAGGGTCAGTGTGGACATGTTGGGCTGAAGGGACTGTTTCCACACTGTAGGGAATCTAAGGATCTATCCTTGGCCCCTCCTTTTTCTCCCACCTACAACTGCCAGGAGGTGATATCGTCCAAAAGCACCGTGTTAGGTTTCACATGTACACTGACAATGCCCAGCTCTCCCTCCCCATCATCCCTCTCCATTATTCCACTGTTATTCAGTTATCAAACTGCTGACCACATTCCCACTACTCGATTGGCTGCATTTTCTCCAATGAAACATTGTAATGGTTAAACCCTTTGCCTTCAGATGCTATTAGAAATTACTTTCCCTTACTGCTGAGCCCCTCCCTCTCGCTGGGTGCAGTCTGAGGTAGAACTACACTCTTTACAACATTGCTGTTATATCTGTAACCCCAAGGTGACCTTCTGATCAGATTTCTACACAATAACAAACACCAGAAATTCCAATCTTTAAAATGTTGCTTGTCTCCACCCTCACCCCAGTCCCATTGCTACTGAAACCCTCACCCGTGTCGGTGTTGCCTTAAACTTGATGAATCTGAAACAGAGCCCTTGATTCCTTGACTGACCCAGAATCTGCTGGCTTTCTGTGTTTCCTGCACAATGACCCCCTGGTCCCTTTGTGGTGCAGCTTTCTACAGTTTCCTTCCCACCATGTCAATAGCACTCTGTTCTCTTACTATCCCCTCCAAAATGACCAACTTACCCATTTTCCCAAATTAACACCATTTGGCAACTTGTTGCCCCCCTTCTCCTGTGCATCTCTCATACTTACCAATCCTCTAGAACTTACAGTTATGCCTTTCTGACAGATTCCACCCAATTCTTCTAAACGTTAACTGGTTGTCCTGGGCAGTGGGAAGCGTGCAGTGTTGCTCCAGGGAAGGACTAGGAGGAACTTGCTGCCCAATGGTCAGAATGGAGGCCACTTGCCCATCGAGCTGCATGAGCCTTTCACCCCCCATGTCTTATTGATGAGGCACAGCGGCAGCACAGAAGTTAAAAAAGAAGCAGCAAATCCTGCTCTCCACATCTCACTGACTCTTGGAACATTCTCTCCCATGTGTCAAAGATCTGCCCTGTTCAGTCACATAAAGTCCCAAGTTGGAAACTCCTAGAAACCCACATAGATTATTCCCCCTGAACTGACTGCTGCCCTCCACCAAGGGGTAAGTGTCCAACCATTCCTGGGCCAGGAGGAGGGGTGGTGCGAGTTTCTAACCTGATCGACAGTGATGGATTTAATAAACTTGTATTACAGATATTACAGGTGGACATTCAGATGGGAATCTCAGTAACTGTAATGCAAAACCCTGACAGAATTACTGCATTCATCAGGAGCTGGATACTCACACTGTGTGTGAGGATTGTGTGTTCCAGCTCATCATCCCATTTACTGCATCAAAGTTCGCCTTGAATCATCCAAAAATTCTCTCATATAGATCTTCCCAAACATTCAATGTGTGTCCTGTAATCCTTGTATAATGAGCCGATGGGTGAAAGGTTTATTATT
>NW_026869079.1:0-53581 GCF_020745735.1 Hemiscyllium ocellatum | reverse complement strand
CCTCAGAAAGTGCTCCTTCTGTACCTCAGAAAATGCTCCCACAATACCACAGAAAGTGCTCTCTCAGTACGTCAGAAAATGCTCCCTCAGTACGCCAGACAGTGCTCCCTCAATACCTCAGAAAGTGCTTCCTTAATAACTCAGAAAGTGCTCACTCAGTATCTCAAGAAGTGCGCCCTTACTACCTCATAAAGTGCTCCCTCAATACCTCAGATAATGCTCCCTCATTGCCTCAGAAAGTGCTCTCTCAATACCTCAGAAAGTGTTCCCACAGTATTTCAGAAAGTGCTCCCTCAAACCCTCAGAAAGTGCTCCCTCAGTACCCCAGAAACTGCCTTCTCAATACCTCAGATGCCTCTCCCTCAGTACCTCAGGTAGTTCTCCTCAATACCTCACATAGTGCTCCCTCAATACCTCAGATTGTTCTCCCACAGTACCTCAGATTGTTCTCCTTCAGTACCTCAGATAATGCTCCCTCATTACCTCAGAAAGTACTCCTTCAATATCTCAGAAAGTGTTCCCACAGTATTTCAGAAAGTGCTCCCTCAAACCCTCAGAAAGTGCTCCCTCAGTACCCCAGAAACTGCCTTCTCAGTACCTCAGGTAGTTCTCCCTCAATACCTCACAAAGTGTTCCCTCAATACCTCAGATATTGCTCCCTCATTGCCTCAGAAAGTGCTCTTTCAATATCTCAGAAAGTGTTCCCACAGTATTTCAGAAAGTGCTCCCTCAAACCTCAGAAAGTGCTCCCTCAGTACAGCAGAAACTGCCTTCTCAATACCTCAGATGCCTCTCCCTCAGTACCTCAGGTAGTTCGCCCTCAATACCTCACAAAGTGCTCCCTCAATACCTCAGATTGTTCTCCCACAGCACCTCAGATAGTTCTCCTTCAGTACCTCAGATAATGCTCCCTCATTACCTCAGAAAGTACTCCTTCAATATCTCGAAAGTGTTCCCACAGTATTTCAGAAAGTGCTCCCTCAACCCTCAGAAAGTGCTCCCTCAGTACCCCAGAAACTGCCTTCTCTGTACCTCAGGTAGTTCTCCCTCAATACCTCACAAGTGCTCCCTCAATACCTCAGATTGTTCTCCCACAGCACCTCAGATAGTTCTCCTTCAGTACCTCAGATAATGCTCCCTCATTATCTCAGAAAGTGCTCCTTCAATATCTAAGAAAGTGCTCGCGTAACATCTCAAAGTGCTCCCTCAATCCCTCAGAAAGTGCTCCCTCAATCCCTCAGAAAGTGCTCCCTCAATCCCTCAGAAAGTGCTCCCTCAATCCCTCAGAAAGTGCTTCCTCAGTACCCCAGAAACTGCCTCCTCAATACCTCAGTTGGCTCTCCCTCAGTTCCTCAGGTAGTTCTCCCTCAATACCTCAAATAGTTATCCCTCAGTACCTCATAAAGTGCTCCATCCGTACCTCAGAAAGTGCTCCCTCTACATCAGAAAGTGCACCCTCAGTTCATCAGAAAGTGCTCCCTCAGTACTTCAGATAGTGCTCCCTCAATACCTCGAAAGTGCTCCCTCAGTCCCCCAGATCGTTCTCCCCAATACCACAGATAGTTCTCCCTCAATACCTCTTAAAGTGCTCCCTCAATACGTCTGAAAGTGCTCCGTCAATACCTCCAAAAGTGCTCCCTCAGTACCTCAGATAGTTCTCCCTCTCTACCTCAGACAGTGCTCCTTCAATACCTCAGAAAGTGCTCCCTCAATACCTCCGAAAATGCTCCCTCAATATTTCAGATAGTTCTCCCTCAGTACCACAGGAAGTGCTCGCTCAATACCTCAGAAAGTGCTACGTCAATTCCTTAGTACATCTGAAATTGCTCCCACAGTATTTCAGAAACTGCTCCCTCAGAGCCTCAAAAAGGGCTCTCTCAATACCTCAGATAGTGTCCCTCACTACTTCATAAAGTGCTATCTTAGTACCTCACTTAGTGATCCCTCAATACCTCAGAAAGTGCTCCCACTATATCTCAGATTGTTCTCCCTCAGTACCTCAGAAAGTGCTCCCGCAATCCCTAAGAAAGTGGTCACTCAGCACCTCAGAAAGTGCTCCCTCAGTACCCACAAAGTGCTCCCTCAGTACCCCAGAAATTGCTCCCTCAGTATCTCAGATAGTGCTCCCTCAGTACCACAGAAAGTGCTCCCTTACTAACTCAGAAAGTGCTCCCTCAATACCTCAGACAGTTCTCCCTTAGTGCCTCAGATAATGCTCCCTCAAAACCTCAGAAATTGCTCTCTCAACATCTAAGAAAGTGCTCCCTCAATACCTCAGAAAGTGCTCCCTCAGTGCCTCAGACAGTGCTCCTTCAATACCTCAGAAAATGCTCCCTCAGTACGCCAGACAGTGCTCCCTCAATATCTCAGATAGTGCTCCCTCAATACCTCAGATAGTGCTCCCTCAATACCTCAGATAGTTCCACCTCAATTCCTCAGATAGTTCCCCCTCAATTCCTCAGCTAGTGCTCCCTCAATTCCTCAGATAGTGCTCCCTCAATTCCTCAGATAGTGCTCCCACAGTACCTCAGAAAGGGCTCCCACAGTACCTCAGAAAGGGCTCCCACAGTACCTCAGAAAGTGCTCGCTCAATACATCGGAAAGTGCTCCCACAGTACCCCAGATCGTTCTCCCTCAATACCTCAGATAGTTCTCCCTCAATACCTCAAAGTGCTCCCTGAATACCTCAGATATTTCTCCCAAAATACCTCAAATACTTCTCCCTCAGTACCTCAGAAAGTACTCCCTCAATACCTCAGATAGTTCTCCCTCAATACCTCAGAAAGTCCTACCTCAGTACCTCAGAAAGTCCTACCTCAGTACCTCAGAAAGTCCTACCTCAGTACCTCAAAGTCCTACCTCAATACGTCAGAAAGTGCTCCCTCAGTACCTCAGATAGTTCTCCCTCAATACCTCAGGTAGTTCTCCCTCAATACCTCAGATAGTTCTCCCTCAGTACCTCAGAAAGTGCTCCCTGAATACCTCGGAATGTGCCACCTCAATATCTGAGACAGTGCTCCCTCTGCACCTGTAAAGTGCTCCCTCAGTACATCAGAAAGAGCTCCCACAATACTTCAGAAAGTGTTTCCTCAATACCTCAGATAGTTCTTCCACAACACCTCAGCAAGTGCTCCCTCAATACCTCAGAAAATGCTCACTCAATATCTCAGATAGTTCTCCCTCACTTTCTGATAAAGTGATCCCTCAATACATCTGAAAGCGCTCCCTCAATATGTCTGAAAGTGCTCCCCAATAACTCAGAAAGTGCTCCCTCAATACCTCAGACGGTGCTCCCTCAATACCTCAGGTAGTGCTCCCTCAATACCTCAAAGTGCTCCCTCAATACCCCAGAAACTGCCTCAATACCTCAGATGGCTCTCACTCAGTACCTCAGGTAGTTCTCTCTCAGTACCTCATAAAGTGCTCCCACAGTACCTCAGAAAGTGCTCCCACAGTACCTCAGAAAATGCTCCTTCAATATCTAAGGTAGTTAATAGAACATAGAACATAGAAGGATACAGCGCAGTACAGGCCCTTCGGCCCTCGATGTTGCGCCGACCGAATCCTACCTAACCTATACTAGCCCAATAACTTCCAAATGCCTATCCAATGCCGCTTAAATGACCATAAAGAAGGAGAGTTCACCCTCAATACCTCAGAAATTGCTCACTCTATCTCAGGTAGTGCTCCTTCAATACCTCAGAAAGTGCTCCCTGAATACCTCAGAATGTGCCACCTCAATACCTCAGACAGTGCTCCCTCAGCACCTCATAAAGTGCTCCCTCACTATCTCAGAAAGTGCTCCCTTAGTACCTCAGATAGTTCTCCCTCAATACCTCACATAGTTCTCCCTCAGTAACTCAGATCATGCTCCCTCAATTCCTCAGATAGTGCTCCCTCAATATCACAATGTGCTCCCTCAGTACATCTGATAGTTCTTCCTCAATACCTCAGAAAGTGCTCCCTCAGTACCTCAGATGGTGCTCCCTCAGTACCTCAGATAGTGCTGCCTCAGTACCTCAGATAGTGCTGCCTCAGTACCTCACATAGTTCTCCCTCAGTAACTCACATAGTTCTCCCTCAGTAATCAGATCATGCTCCCTCAATTCCTCAGATAGTTCTCCCTCAATTCCTCAAAAATGCTGCCTCAGTTCCTCAGAAAGTGCCCCCTCAATACCTCAGACAGTGCTCCCCCAATAAACTCAGAAAGCGCTCTCTCAGTACCTCAGAAAGTGCTTCCACAGTACCTCAGAAAGTGCTCCCTCAGTTCCTCAGAAAGTGATCCCTCAATACCTCAGAAAGTGCCCCTCAATACCTCAGACACTGCTCCCTCAATGCCTCAAAAAGTGCTCCCTCTGTACCTCAGAAAGTGTTCCCTCAGCACATCAGAAAGAGCTCCCACAGTACCTCAGAAAATGCTCCCTGAATACCAGAGAAAGTGCTCCCTCTGTACCTCAAAAGGTGCTCCCACAATACATCAGATAGTGATCCCTCAGTACATCAGAAAGTGCTCGCTCAATACCTCAGAAAGTGTCCCCTCAGTACCTCAAAGTTCCCCCTCAATACCTCAGACAGTGCTCCCTCAGTACCTCTGAAAGTGCTCCCTCAATCCCTCAGAAAGTGCTCCCTCAATCCCTCAGAAAGTGCCTCCTCAATACCTCAGTTGGCTCTCCCTCACTACCTCAGGTAGTTCTCCCTCAATACCTCAAATAGTTATCCCTCAGTACCTCATAAAGTGCTCCATCCGTACCTCAAAGTGCTCCCTCTACATCAGAAAGTGCACCCTCAGTTCATCAGAAAGTGCTCCCTCAGTACCTCAGAGAGTGCTCCCTCAATAGTTCTCCCTCAATACCTCCGAAAGTGCTCCCTCAGTCCCTCAGATCGTTCTCCCCAATACCTCCCAAAGTGCTCCCTCAATCCCTCCGATAGTGCTCCCTCAATCCCTCCGATTGTGCTCCCTCAATCCCTCAGATAGTGCTCCCTCAATCCCTCAGATAGTGCTCCCTCAATCCCTCAGAAAGTGCTCCTTCTGTACCTCAGAAAATGCTCCCACAATACCACAGAAAGTGCTCTCTCAGTACGTCAGAAAATGCTCCCTCAGTACGCCAGACAGTGCTCCCTCAATACCTCAGAAAGTGCTTCCTTAATAACTCAGAAAGTGCTCACTCAGTATCTCAAGAAGTGCGCCCTTACTACCTCATAAAGTGCTCCCTCAATACCTCAGATAATGCTCCCTCATTGCCTCAGAAAGTGCTCTTTCAATATCTCAGAAAGTGTTCCCACAGTATTTCAGAAAGTGCTCCCTCAAACCCTCAGAAAGTGCTCCCTCAGTACCCCAGAAACTGCCTTCTCAATACCTCAGATGCCTCTCCCTCAGTACCTCAGGTAGTTCTCCCTCAATACCTCACAAAGTGCTCCCTCAATACCTCAGATTGTTCTCCCACAGCACCTCAGATAGTTCTCCTTCAGTACCTCAGATAATGCTCCCTCATTACCTCAGAAAGTACTCCTTCAATATCTCAGAAAGTGTTCCCACAGTATTTCAGAAAGTGCTCCCTCAAACCCTCAGAAAGTGCTCCCTCAGTACCCCAGAAACTGCCTTCTCAGTACCTCAGGTAGTTCTCCCTCAATACCTCACAAAGTGTTCCCTCAATACCTCAGATATTGCTCCCTCATTGCCTCAGAAAGTGCTCTTTCAATATCTCAGAAAGTGTTCCCACAGTATTTCAGAAAGTGCTCCCTCAAACCCTCAGAAAGTGCTCCCTCAGTACAGCAGAAACTGCCTTCTCAATACCTCAGATGCCTCTCCCTCAGTACCTCAGGTAGTTCGCCCTCAATACCTCACAAAGTGCTCCCTCAATACCTCAGATTGTTCTCCCACAGCACCTCAGATAGTTCTCCTTCAGTACCTCAGATAATGCTCCCTCATTACCTCAGAAAGTACTCCTTCAATATCTAAGAAAGTGCTCGCGTAACATCTCAAAGTGCTCCCTCAATCCCTCAGAAAGTGCTCCCTCAATCCTTCAGAAAGTGCTCCCTCAATCCCTCAGAAAGTGCTCCCTCAATCCCTCAGAAAGTGCTTCCTCAGTACCCCAGAAACTGCCTCCTCAATACCTCAGTTGGCTCTCCCTCAGTTCCTCAGGTAGTTCTCCCTCAATACCTCAAATAGTTATCCCTCAGTACCTCATAAAGTGCTCCATCCGTACCTCAGAAAGTGCTCCCTCTACATCAGAAAGTGCACCCTCAGTTCATCAGAAAGTGCTCCCTCAGTACTTCAGATAGTGCTCCCTCAATACCTCCGAAAGTGCTCCCTCAGTCCCCCAGATCGTTCTCCCCCAATACCACAGATAGTTCTCCCTCAATACCTCTTAAAGTGCTCCCTCAATACGTCTGAAAGTGCTCCGTCAATACCTCCAAAAGTGCTCCCTCAGTACCTCAGATAGTTCTCCCTCTCTACCTCAGACAGTGCTCCTTCAATACCTCAGAAAGTGCTCCCTCAATACCTCCGAAAATGCTCCCTCAATATTTCAGATAGTTCTCCCTCAGTACCACAGGAAGTGCTCGCTCAATACCTCAGAAAGTGCTACGTCAATTCCTTAGTACATCTGAAATTGCTCCCACAGTACTTCAGAAACTGCTCCCTCAGAGCCTCAAAAAGGGCTCTCTCAATACCTCAGATAGTGTCCCTCACTACTTCATAAAGTGCTATCTTAGTACCTCACTTAGTGATCCCTCAATACCTCAGAAAGTGCTCCCACTATATCTCAGATTGTTCTCCCTCAGTACCTCAGAAAGTGCTCCCGCAATCCCTAAGAAAGTGGTCACTCAGCACCTCAGAAAGTGCTCCCTCAGTACCCACAAAGTGCTCCCTCAGTACCCCAGAAATTGCTCCCTCAGTATCTCAGATAGTGCTCCCTCAGTACCACAGAAAGTGCTCCCTTACTAACTCAGAAAGTGCTCCCTCAATACCTCAGACAGTTCTCCCTTAGTGCCTCAGATAATGCTCCCTCAAAACCTCAGAAATTGCTCTCTCAACATCTAAGAAAGTGCTCCCTCAATACCTCAGAAAGTGCTCCCTCAGTGCCTCAGACAGTGCTCCTTCAATACCTCAGAAAATGCTCCCTCAGTACGCCAGACAGTGCTCCCTCAATATCTCAGATAGTGCTCCCTCAATACCTCAGATAGTGCTCCCTCAATACCTCAGATAGTTCCACCTCAATTCCTCAGATAGTTCCCCCTCAATTCCTCAGATAGTGCTCCCTCAATTCCTCAGATAGTGCTCCCTCAATTCCTCAGATAGTGCTCCCACAGTACCTCAGAAAGGGCTCCCACAGTACCTCAGAAAGGGCTCCCACAGTACCTCAGAAAGTGCTCGCTCAATACATCGGAAAGTGCTCCCACAGTACCCCAGATCGTTCTCCCTCAATACCTCAGATAGTTCTCCCTCAATACCTCAAAGTGCTCCCTGAATACCTCAGATATTTCTCCCAAAATACCTCAAATACTTCTCCCTCAGTACCTCAGAAAGTACTCCCTCAATACCTCAGATAGTTCGCCCTCAGTACCTTAGAAAGTGCTCCCTCAGTACATCAGAAAGTGCGCCTTAATACCTCAGAAATTGCCCCCTCAATACCTCAGACACTGCTCCCTCAGTACCTCAAAAAGAGCTCCCTCCGTACATCAGAAAGAGTTCCCACAGTACCTCAGAAAATGCTCCCTGAATACCAGAGAAAGTGCTCCCTCAGTACCTCAAAATGTGCTCCCACAATACCTCAGATACTGATCACTCAGTACCTCAGAAAGTGCTCGCTCAATACCTCAGAAAGCGTCCCCTCAATAACTCAGACAGTGTTCTCTCAGTACCTCAGAAATGCTCCCTCAATACCACAGAAAGTGCTCCCTCAACACCTCAGATGGTTGTCCCTCAGTACCTCAGATAGTTCTCCCTCAATACCTCGAATAGTTCTCCCTCGGTACTTCAGAAAGTGCTCCCACAATACCTCAGACAGTGCTCCCTCAGTGCCTCAGGAAGTGCTCTCTCAGTACCCCAGAAACTGCCTCCTCAATACCTCAGATGGCTCTCCATCAGTACCTCAGATAGTTCTCCCTCAATACCTCAGATAGTTCTCCCTCAATACCTCAAATAGTTCTCCCTCAGTACTTCAGAAAGTGCTCCCACAATACCTCAGACAGTGCTCCCTCAGTGCCTCAGGAAGTGCTCTCTCAGTAGCCCAGAAACTGCCTCCTCAATACCTCAGATGGCTCTTCATCAGTACCTCAGATAGTTCTCCTTCAATACCTCAGATAGTTCTCCCTCAATACCTCAGATAGTTCTCCCTCAATACCTCAGATAGTTCTCCCTCAGTACTTCAGAAAGTGCGCCCACAATACCTCAGACAGTGCTCCCTCAGTGCCTCAGGAAGTGCTCTCTCAGTACCCCAGAAACTGCCTCCACAATACCTCAGATGGCTCTCCATCAGTACCTCAGATGGTTCTCCCTCAATACCTCAGATAGTTCTCCCTCAATACCTCAGAAAGTACTCCCACAGTACCTCAGATCGTTATCCTTCAATACCTCAGATAGTTCTCCCTCAGTACCTTAGAAAGTGCTCCCTCAGTACATCAGAATGTGCCCCTCAATACCTCAGAAATTGCCCCCTCAATACCTCAGACACTGCTCCTTCAGTACCTCAAAAAGTGCGCCCTCCGTACATCAGAAAGAGTTCCCACAGTACCTCAGAAAATGCTCCCTGAATACCAGAGAAAGTGCTCCCTCAGTACCTCAAAAAGTGCTCCCACAATACCTCAGATACTGATCACTCGGTACCTCAGAAAGTGTCCCCTCAATACCTCAGACAGTGCTCTCTCAATAGCTCAGATATTTCACCCTCAATACCTCAGAAAGTGCTCCCTCAATACCTCAGATAATGCTCCCATATATTTCAGAAAGTTCTCCCTCTATATCTCAGATAGTGCTCCTTCAATACCTCAAAGTGCTCCCTGAATACTTCAGATAGTTCTCCCTCAGTACCTCAGATAATACTCCCTCAATACCTCAGAAAGTGCTCCCTCAATACCTCAGATAATGCTCCCTCGATACCTCAGATAATGCTCCCTCAATTCCCCAGTTAGTTCTCCCTCAGTACCTCTGAAGGTGCTCCCTCAATCCCTCAGAAAGTGTTCCCCCAATACCTCAGAAAGTGCTCCATCAATTACTCAGAAAGTGCTACCTCAATTCCTCAGTTCATCTGAAATTGCTCCCTCAGTACCTCAGAAACTGCTCCCTCAGAGCCTCAAAAAGTACTCTCTCAATTCCTCAGAGTGCTCCCTCAATACTTCATAAAGTGCTCTCTCAGTACCTCACATAGTGCTGCCTCAGTACCCCAGAGAGTGCTCCCTCAATACCTCAGAAATTGCTCCCTCAATACCTCAGAAAGTGCTCTCAATACCTCAGATAGTTCTCCCTTAGTACCTCAGAAAGTGCTCTCTCAATATCTAAGTAAGTGCTCCCTCAATTTCTAAAAAATGCTCCCTCTTTACCTCAGAAAATGCTCCCTCAATACCTCAGACAGTGCTCCCTCAATACCTCAGAAAGTGCTCCCTCAATACCTCAGAAAATGCTCCGTTAGTGCCTCACAATGTGCTCCCTCAATACCTCAGAGAGTTCTCCCTCAGTACCTCAGAAAGTGCTACCTCAATTCCCCAGCACATCTGAAAGTGCTCCCTCAGTACCTCAGAAAGTGCCCTCTCAATACCTCAGATAGTGCTCCCTCAGTACCTCAGAAAATACCCCCCCAATATCAAAGAAAGCACCACTTTGTTGTGTTTAACCCCCAAAGCCCCTCACACCGTAGCTCCACAAAACATTCACACCCTCAACACTTCAGGGCTCAGCCCAGCTCCCCCCTCAGACTGTGTTCAAACCCCTTCAGACGGTAAGGACCCACATCCACCCCTGTTCAAGGTTGAAGCCCAGATTCCCAGAACATGACTTGTCTCTCTGGATTAATTTTAGAATTCCTACAGTGTAGAAGCAAGCCATTCCGTCCATTGGGCCCACACTGACTGTCTGAACAGCATCCCACCCAGACTCACATCCTCTACTCTATCCCTGTAATGCTGCATTTCCCATGGCATCTTTGGACTGTGGGAGGAAACTGGATCACCCGGAGGAAACGCACACAGGTACAGAGAGAATGTTTAAACTCTACACAGACAGTCACCGGGAGTTAGAATCAAACCACTGAGGCACCGTGCTGTCCTCTCTCCCTGGATGTCATGCCATCTAACATTTTACTAAGCAGTCTCCCATGTGAAACCTTCTCATCTGTCTCCTTGGTCATCCCTTCAAAAGCTCTATCAAGTTGGACACATCATTTCCACAAACAAAGCCAAGCTGACCATCCCTAATCAATTCTTGCTTTTCCAAATGTATGTAAGTTGTCTCTCAGAATGCCCTCCAACAGCTGACCCACCACTGCCATCAGGCTCACAGCTCCATAGTACAATGGCTGTTCCTTGCAGCCTTACTTCAACAATGGCCCATCATTAACCACCCTCCAGTCTTCAGGCACCTCACCCGTTGTCACTGATCGGTCCATCTGACAAGGCCATCTCCATCCTTCTGTAACCTAAGGCTATCCTCCCCAGTATTTATCACCCAACCAATCTTCATATCATTCATGAACCCAATGATTAACCATCCACCATTCAAACCTACATCTTTTCTATCAGCCACATCAGCAAGACCCCAACAGTGAGACATGAACGGACAGAGATTTCTCATTGGGCCATCACTGTCTGCTTCCTGTCACTCAGCATTCTGCGCCAAATTCCTGGGATCTTGAGTTTTTATGTTCACTATCAGTTTCCGGGATGGATCCTGATAAAAGCCTCACTGACCTCCAAGCAGGCGACAGGAAAGTATTGCCCTTATTTACACACCTGGTCACCTCCTTAAACAGTGCAATCCCATTGGTCAGACCTGACCTCCCCTTAACAGAACCATTCTGACTGTTCTTCCTGAACTCCAGTCTCTTTAAATGCTGATTAATTCTATCTCCCAAAATTGCTTCCAACAGACGTCCCACCCACGATATTAGCCTGACCGGCCTGGAGCTGCCTGGTATATCCCATGCTCCTTCTTGAATAGCAGTACCACATGGTCAGTCCGACGACAACTCTCCTGTGGCTAGAGGGGATTTGAAAATGTTTGCTCGTGTACCTGCTACTTCCTCCATCACCTCATTCGGTAAACTGAGATACATTTCCACCGTCTTTGGAGATTTATTGGGTTGTAAGAAGGCCAGACCACTCAGAACCATCTCTCTCTATATATATGCTTATTCATGTAATTATATCACAGAGCATCTCCACGATTTCATATCAACCCTGTCCCAGTGAGCACTGACAAAATGCATCCATTCACTACACCCACTGGGTCCATGCACAAACTCTCTGTGTCTTCCACAACCTACTCTTTCTCTCATTATCAATTCATCCTTAATGTCACTGTAAGGAATTTTCAGATTTTTATTTCCACTCTTAGCCCTCCTCTCTCCCAGGCAATTAGCCTGCGATACGACTTGGAGGAGTGTGGGATATCATTCTGGAAGTGGCTGAGCATTGGGGAGCTCAGAAATAAGGAACACACGACTGTGCTGAGTGTGGGGCAGTGGGATCCATTTGGGATGAGCAGACGGAAGCTGAGGAATAAACCTCAGCCCTGCAGCATGAAAATATCCCTTTGAGCTGGCAGGTCAGTCACGTGAAACGAACCCTCCAACCCTGGGAAAAGAGGATGTAATCTCTTCAAGTTCAAAAACCAAATGAAGACGGTCTGTTTGAACACAGTCTCTGGAATCTGGACACGGGAATCATTGCTGAGCAGGGTCTGTAGGAAGCAAATGCAAATGTACTGAACAATTCCAGATATTCCTCTGAGACCACAAGGCATGGGAGCAGAAATTGGCCATTCAGCCCATCTGATTGTATGGCACTCACACAGTACTGACTCTCTTACAATGCAGTTGCCCCTCAGACAGATGCGCTGACAGTGCTGCACTCCCTCAGGACTGACACTCTGACAGCTCAGCAAACCTCAGTTCTGACACTCTGACAGTGCAACGCTTCCTCAGCCATGACCCTCTGACAGTGTGGTACTCCCTCAGTACTGACCTTCTGACAGTGCAGCACTCCCTCAGTACAGACCCTCTGACAGTGCAGCACTCCCTCAGTGTTGACCCTCTAACAGTGTGGCCCTCCCTCAGTACTGAACATCTGACAGTGCAGCATTCCCTCAGTACTGACCCTCTGACAGTGCAGCTCTCCCTCAGTACTGACCCTCTGACAGTGCAGCACTCCCTCAGTACTGACCCCCTGACAGTGCAGTGCTCCCTCAGTACTGACCGTCTCACAGTGTAGCACTCCCTCAGTACTGACCCTCTGACAGTGCACCACTCCCTCAGTACAGACCCTCCGACAATGCAGCTTTCCCACAGTATAGACCCTCTGACAGTGCAGCACTCCATCAGTACTGAACATCTGACAGTGCGACACTCACTCAGTACTGACCCTTTGACAGTGCTGCACTCCCTCAGCACTGACCCTCTGACAGTGCAGCACTCCCTCAGAACTGACATTCTGACAGTGCAGCACTCCCTCAGTACAGACCCTCTTACAGTGCAGCACTCCCTCAGTACTGACCGTCGGACAGTGCAGCACTCCCTCAGTACTGTCCCTCGTACAATGCAGCAATCCCCTATTACTGAACCTCTTACACTGCAGCATCCCCTCATTACTGACCCTCTGACAGTGGAGCGCTCCCTCAGTACTGACCTTCTGACAGTGCAGCACTCCCTCAGTACTGATCCTCTGACAGTGCAGCACTCCCTCAACACTGACCCTCTGACAGTGCAGCACTCACTCAGTACTGAACCTCTGACAGTGCAGCACTCCCTCAGTACTGATCCTCTGATAGTGCAGCACTCCCTCAACACTGACCCTCTGACAGTGCAGCACTCACTCAGTACTGACCCTCTGACAGTGCAGCACTCCCTCAGTACTGACCCTCTGACAGTGCAGCACTCCCTCAGTACTGTCTCTCTTACAGTGCAGCACTCCCTCAGTACTGACCCGCTGACAGTGCAGCACGCCCTCAGTACTGACCCTCTGACAGTGCAGCACTCCCTCAGTACTGACCCGCTGACAGTGCTGCACTTCCTCAGTACTGACCCCCTTACAGTGCAGCACTCCCTCAGTACTGAACCTCTTACACTGCAGCACCCCCTCATTACTGACCTTCTGACAGTGCAGCACTCACTCAGTACTGACCCTCTGACAGTGCACCACTCCCTCAGTACAGACCTTCTGACAGTGCAGCACTCCCTCAGTCCTGACCCTCTGACTGTGCAGCATTCCCTCCTTACTGACCCTCTGACAATGCAGCACTCCCTCAGTACTGACCCTCTGACAGTGCAGCACTCCTCAGTACTGACCCTCTAACAGTGTGGCACTCCCTCAGCACTGACCCTCTGACAATGCAGCACTCCCTCAGCACTGACCCTCTGACAGTGCAGCACTCCCTCAGTACTGACCCTCTGACAGTGCAGCACTCCCTCAGTACTGACCCTCTGGCAGTGCAGCACTCCCTCAGTAATGACCCTCTGACAGCTCAGCAAACCTCAGTTCTGACACTCTGACAGTGCAACGCTTCCTCAGTCATGACCCTCTGACAGTGTGGTACTCCCTCTGCACTGACCGTCTTACAGTGCAGCACTCCCTCAGTGTTGGCCCTCTGACAGTGGAGCACTCTCTCAGTACAGACCCTACAACAATGCAGCACTCCCTCAGCACTGACCCTCTGACAGCGCAGCTCTCCCTTAGTACTGACCCTCTGACAGTGCAGCACTCCCTGAGTACTGACCCTCTGACAGTGCAGCACTGCCCCCAGATTGACCCTCTGACATTGCGGCAATCCCCCATTACTGACCGGCCAATAATGCAGCACTCCCTCAGCACTGACCCTCTCACAGTGCAGCACTCCCTCCGTACTGACCCTCTGTCACTGCAGCATTTCCACAGTACAGGCCCTCCGACAGTGCAGCACTCTCTCAGTACTGACCCTCTGACAGTGCAGCATTTCCACAGTACAGACCCTCCGACAGTACGTCATATCCGCAGTGCTGATTCTGACAGTGCAGCCCTCCCTCTACCTGACCCTCTGACAGTGCAGCATTTCCATCAGTACTGACCCTCTGACAGTGCAGTGCTCCCTCAGTACTGACATACTCACAGTGCGGTGCTCCATCAGTACTGACCCTCTGACAGTGCAGTGTTCCCTCAGTACTGACCCTCTCACAGTGCTGCATTCCCTCAGTACAGACCGTCCGACAATGCAGCACTCCATCAGTACTGACCATCTGACAGTGCGACACTTCCTCAGTACTGACCCTTTCACAGTGCTGCACCCCCTCAGTACAGTCCCTCTGACAATGCAGCACTCCATCAGTACTGACCATCTGAAAGTGTGACACTCCCACAGTACTGACCCTTTGATAGTGCTGCACTCACTAAGTACTGACACTCTTACAGTGCAGCACTCCCTCAGGACTGACGCTCCGACAATGCAGGTTTCCTGCAGTACAGACCTTCTGACAGTGCAGCACTCCCTCAGCACTGACCCTCTGACAGTGCAGCACTGCCACAGAACTGATCTTCTGTCAGTGCAGCACTCCCTCAGTACTGACCCTCGGACAGTGTTCCACTCCCTCAGTACAGACCGTCTTACAGTGCAGCACTCCCTCAGTACTGACCCTCTGACAGTGCAGCACTCCCTCAGTACTGTCCCTCTTACAGTGCAGCACTCCCTCAGTACTGACCCGCTGACAGTGCAGCACTCCCTCAGTACAGACCCTCTCACAGTGCAGCACCCCCTCAGCACTAATCCTCTGACAGTGCAGCACTCCCTCAGCACTGACCCTCTGACAGTGCAGCACTCCCTCAGAACTGATCTTCTGTCAGTGCAACATTCCCTCAGTACTGACCCTCTGCCAGTGCTCCACTCCCTCAGTACAGATCCTCTTACAGTGCAGCACTCCCTCAGTACTGACCCTCTGACAGTGCAGCACTCCCTCAGTACTGTCTCTCTTACAGTGCAGCACTCCCTCAGTACTGACCCGCTGACAGTGCAGCACGCCCTCAGTACTGACCCTCTGACAGTGCAGCACTCCCTCAGTACTGACCCGCTGACAGTGCTGCACTTCCTCAGTACTGACCCCCTTACAGTGCAGCACTCCCTCAGTACTGAACCTCTTACACTGCAGCACCCCCTCATTACTGACCTTCTGACAGTACAGCACTCACTCAACACTGACCCTCTGACAGTGCAGCACTCCCTCAGTACTGACCTTCTGACAGTGCAGCGCTCCCTCAGTGTTGACCCTCTGACAGTGCAGCACTCTCGCAGTACTGACCCTCCAACAATGCAGCATTCCCTCAGCACTGACCCTCTGACAGTGCAGCACTCCCTCAGTACTGACCCTCCAACAATGCAGCACTCCCTCAGTACTGACCCTCTGACAGTGCAGCATTCCCTCAGTACTGACCCTCTGACAGTGCAGCTCTCCCTCAGTACTGACCCTCTGACAGTGCAGCTCTCCCTCAGCACTGACCCTCTGACAGAGCAGCACTCCCTTAGTACTGACCCATTGACAGTGCAGCACTCCCTCAGTGTTGACCCTCTGACAGTGCAGCTCTCCCTCAGCACTGACCCTCTGACAGTGCAGCACTCCCTCAGTGTTGACCCTCTGACAGTGCAGCCCTCCCTCAGTACTGACCCTCTGACAGAGCAGCACTCCCTTAGGACTGACTTTCTGACAGTGCAGCATTTCCATCAGTACTGACCCTCTGACAGTGCAGTGCTCCCTCAGTACTGACATACTCACAGTGCGGTGCTCCATCAGTACTGACCCTCTGACAGTGCAGTGCTCCCTCAGTACTGACCCTCTCACGGTGCAGCACTCCCTCAGTACAGACCGTCCGACAATGCAGCACTCCATCAGTACTGACCATCTGACATTGCGACACTCCCTCAGTACTGACCCTTTCACAGTGCTGCACTCCCTCAGTACAGTCCCTCTGACAGTGCAGAACTCCATCAGTACTGACCATCTGACAGTGTGATACTCCCACAGTACTGACCCTTTGATAGTGCTGCACTCACTAAGTACTGACCCTCTGTCACTGCATCATTTCCACAGTACAGACCCTCAGTCAGTGCAGCACTCTCTCAGTACTGACCCTCTGACAGTGCAGCACTCCCTTAGTACTGACACTCTGACAGTGCAGCACTCCCTCAGTACTGACCCTCTGTCACTGCAGCATTTCCACAGTACAGACCCTCCGACAGTACGGCATATCCGCAGTGCTGACTCTCTGACATTGCAGCCCTCCCTCGAACTTATCCTCTGACAGTGCAGCACTACCTCAGTACTGAAACACTCACAGTGCAGTGCTCCCACAATACACACCCTCTGACAGTGCAGCACTCCATCAGTACTGACCATCTGACAGTGCGACACTCCCTCAGTATTGAACCTCTGACAGTGCAGTACTCACTAAGTACTGACCCTCTTACAGTTAGCACTCCCTCAGTACTGACGCTCCGACAATGCAGGATTCCAACAGTACAGACCTACTGACAGTGCAGCACTCCCTCAACTTTGACCCTCTGACAGTGCTGCACTCCCTCCACACTGACCCCCTGGCAATGCTGCACTCCATCCACAATGATCCTCTGACAATGCTGCACTCCCCGAACACTGACCCTCTGACAATGCTGCACTTACCCCTCAATGATCTTCTGACAATGCTGAACTTCCTCCACACTGATCCTCTGACAATGCTGCACTCCCTCCACACTGAACCTCTAACAATGCTGCACTCCCTCCACACTGACCCTCTGACAATGCTGCACTCCCTCCACACTGATCCTCTGACAATGCTGCACTCCTCCCAGAATGACCCTCTGATGAAGCTGTATTCCCCCCACACTGATCCTCTCACAATGCTGCACTCCCTCCACAATGATCCTCTGATAATGCTATAATCCCTCAATACTGGTCCTCTGACAATGATGCACTCCCTCCACAATGACCCTCTGACAATGCTGCACTCCCTCCACAGTGATACTCTGACACTGCTGCATTCCCTCCACACTGAACCTCTGACAATGCTGCACTCCCTCCACACTGACCCTCTGAAAATGCATCACTCCCTCCACACTGATCCTCTGACAAAGCTGCTCTCCCTCCACACCGATCCTCTGATAATGCTGCACTCCCTCCACACTGATCCTCTGACAATGCTGCACTCCCTCCACACTAACCCTCTGACAATGCTGCACTCCCTCCACACTGATCCTCTGACACTGCTGCATTCCCTCCACATTGATCCTCTGACACTGCTGCATTCCCTCCACAATGACCCTCTGACAATGCTGCACTCCCTCCACAGTGATACTCTGACACTGCTGCATTCCCTCCACACTGAACCTCTGACAATGCTGCACTCCCTCCACACTGACCCTCTGAAAATGCATCACTCCCTCCACACTGATCCTCTGACAAAGCTGCTCTCCCTCCACACCGATCCTCTGATAATGCTGCACTCCCTCCACACTGATCCTCTGACAATGCTGCACTCCCTCCACACTAACCCTCTGACAATGCTGCACTCCCTCCACACTGATCCTCTGACACTGCTGCATTCCCTCCACATTGATCCTCTGACACTGCTGCATTCCCTCCACACTGACCCTCTGACAATGCTGCACTCCCTCCACACTGACCCTCTGACACTGCTGCACTCCCTCCACACTGACCCTCTGACAATGCTGCTCTCCCTCCACACTGATCCTCTGACAATGCTGCACTTCCTCCACATTGATCCTCTGACACTGCTGCATTCCCGCCACACTGACCCTCTGAAAATGCTGCACTTCCTCCACACTGATCCTCTGATAATGCGGCATTCCCTCCACACTGACCCTCTGAAAATGGTGCACTTCCTCCACACTGATCCTCTGACAATGTTGCACTCCCTCCACACTGACCCTCTGACAATGCTGCACTCCCTGCACACTGACCCTCTGAAAATGCTGCACTCCCTCCACACTGATCCTTTGACAATGCTGCACTCCCTCCACACTGACCCTCTGAAAATTCTGCACTCCCTCCACACTGATTCTCTGACAATGCTGCACTCCATCCACACTGACCATCTGACAATGCTGCACTCCCTGCACACTGACCCTCTGAAAATGCTGCAGTCCATCCACACTGATCCTCTGACAATGCTGCATTCCCTCCACACTGACCCTCTGACAATGCTGCACTCCCTCTACACTGACCCTTTGACAATGCTGCACTCCCTCCACACTGACCCTCTGACAATGTTGCACTCACTCCACACCTACACGCTGACAATGCTGCACTCCCTCCACACTGACCCTCTGACAATGCTGCACTCCCTCCACACTGACCCTCTGACAGTGCTGCACTCCCTCCACACTTACCCTCTGACAATGCTGCACTCCTTCCACACTGACTCCCTGTCAATGCTGCACTCCCTCCACACTGACCCCCTGACAATGCTGCACTCCCTCCACAATGATCCTCTGATAATGCTGCACTCCCTCGACACTGATCCTCTGACAATGCTGCACTCCCTCCACATGGCCCTCTGACAATGCTGCACTCCCTCCACGCTGATCCTCTGACACTGCTGCATTCCCTCCACACTGATCCTCTGACAATGCTGCACTCCCTGCACACTTACCTTCTGATAATGCTGCACTCCCTCCGCACTGATCCTCTGACAATGCTGCAGTCCCCCCACACTGACCCCCTGAAAATGCTGCACTCCCTCCACACTGACCCTCTGACAATGCTGCACTCCCTCCATACTGATGCTCTGAGAGTGATGCACTCCCTCAGTACTGACTCTCCGACCGTGTGGCCCAATCTCAGTACAATATCTCTGACAGTGCAGCACTCCCTCAGCACTGACCCTCTGACAGTGCAGCACTCCCTCAGTACTGACCCAATCACAGTGCAGCACTCCATCAGTACTGACCCTCTCACAGTGATGCACTCCCTCAGTACTGACCCTCTGACAGTGCAGCAGTCCCTCAGTACTGACCTTCCGACAGTGCAGCAATCCCTCAGTACTGACCCTCTGACAGTGCAGCACTCCCTCAGTACTGACCTTCCGACAGTGCAGTTCTCCCTCAGTACTGACCCTCCGACAATGCAGCTCTCCCTCAGTACTGACCCTCTCACAGAGATGCACTCCCTCAGTACTGACCCTCTGACAGTGCAGCACTCCCTCAGTACTGACCTTCCGACAGTGCAGTTCTCCCTCAGTACTGACCCTCTGACAGTGCAGCACTCCCTCAGTACTGACCCTCTGATAGTGCAGCACTCCCTCAGTACTGACCCTCTGACAGTGCAGCACTCACTCAGAACTGAAACTATGACAGGGCAGCACTCCCTAAGTACTGACCCATTGACAGTGCAGCACTCCCTCAGTTCTGTCCGTCTGGCAATGAGGCACTACCTCAGTACTGACCCTCTGATGGTGCAGCTCTACCCCAGTACTGACCCTCTAACAGCTCAGCTCTCCCTCAGTATTTACCCTCCAACAATGCAGCACTCCCTCAGTACTGACCCTCCGACAGTGCAGCTCTCCCCCAGTAATGAGCCTCTACCAGCGCAGCTCTCCCTCAGTATTTACCCTCCAACAATGCAGCTCTCCCTCTGTACTGACCCTCCGACAGTGCAGCTCTCCTGCAGTTCAGACCCTCTAACAGTGCAGAACTCCATCAGTACTGAACCTCTGAGTGTAGCAGTCTCTCTGGACTGACCCTCTTACAGTGCAGCATTCCCTCAATACTGACCCTCTCACAGTGCTGCACTCCCTCAGTGCTGACCTTCTGACAGTGCAGCTCTCCCACAGTACTGACCATCTGACAGTGCAGCACTCCCTCAGTTCTGACCCTCTGACAGTGCAGCTCTCCCTCAGTACTGATCCTCTGAAAATGCTGCACTCCCTCCACACTCACCCTCTGACAATGCTGCACTCCCTCAGTACTGACGCTCCAACAGTGCTGCACTCCCTCAGAACTGAACCTCTGATAGTGATGCACTCCCTCAGTACTGACTCGCTGAGACTGTGGAAGTGACCATGTACTGACTCTTCGACAGTGTGGCCCAATCTCAGGACAATACCTCTGACAGTGCAGCACTCCCTCAGTACTGACCCTCTGACAGTGCAACGTTCACTCAGAACTGACACTATGGCAGTGCAGCACTCCCTCAGTACTGACCCATTGACAGTGCAGCACTCCCTCAGTACTGACCCTCTGGCAATGAGGCGCTACCTCAGTACTGACCCTCCGACAGTGCAGCTCTACCCCAGTACTGGCCCTCTAACAGCTCAGCTCTCCCTCAGTATTTTCCCTGCAACAATGCAGCTCTCCCTCAGTACTGACCCTCCGACAGTGCAGCTCTCCTGCAGTACAGACCCTCTGACAGTGCAGAATTCCATCAGTACTGAACCTCTGAGTGTAGCACTCTCTCTGGACCGACCCTCTTACAGTGCAGCATTCCCTCAATACTGACACTCTCACAGTGCTGCAATCCCTCAGTACTGACCTTCTGACAGTGCAGCTCTCCCACAGTACTGATCCTCTGACAGTGCAGCACTCCCTCAGTACTGACCCTCTGACAGTGATGCACTCGCTCAGTACTGACCCACCGACAGTGCAGCACTCCCTCAGTACTGACCATCGGACAGTGCAGCACTCCCTCAGTTCTGACCATCTGACAGTGCAGCTCTCCCTCAGTACTGATCATCTGAAAATGCTGCTCTCCCTCCACACTCACCCTCTGACAATGCTGCACTCCCTCAGTACTGACCCTCCAACAGTGCTGCACTCCCACAGTAATGGACCTCTGACAGTGCAGCACTCCCTCAGCACTGACCTTCAGACCGTGCTGCACTCCCTCAGTACTGATCTTTCGACAGTGCAGCACTCCCTCAGTACTGACCCTCTGACAGTGCAGCACTCCCTCAGAACTCAGACTCTGACAGTGCAGCTGTCCCTCAGTACTGACCCTCTGACAATGCAGAACTCCCTCCACACTGACCCGCTGACAATGCTGCACTTCCCCCGCACTGATCACCTGATAATGCTGCAATCCCTCCACACTGACCCTCTGACCATGCTGCCCTCCCTCCACACTGATCCTCTGCTAATGCAGCACTCCCTCCACACTGATCCTCTGACAATGCTGCACTCCCTCCACACTGACCCGTTGACTATGCTGCACTCCCCCTGCACTGATCACCTGATAATTCTGCATTCCCTCCGCACTGACCCTCTGAAAGTGCTGCCCTCCCCCAACACTGAACCTCTCACAATGCTGCACTCCTTCCACACTGACCCTCTGACAATGCTGCACTACCTCCACACTGATTATCTGACAATGCTGAAATCCCTTCACACTGAACCTCTGACAATGCTGCACTGCCCCCACACTGACCCTCTGATAATGCTGCACTCCCTCCACACTGATCCTCTGACAATGCTGCACTCCCTCCACACTGACCCTCTGAAAGTGCTGCCCTCCCCCAACACAGACCCTCTGAAAATGCTGCACTCCCCCCACACTGATCTTCTGATAATGCAGCACTCCCTCCACAGTGACCCTATGACAATGCTGCACTCCCTCCATACTGATCATCTGACAATGCTGCACCCCCTCCACACTGATCCTCTTACAATGCTGCACTGCCCCCACACTGACCCTCTGATAATTCTGCACTCCCTCCACACTGATCCTCTGACAATGCTGCACACCCTCCACACTGATCCTCTGAAAATACTGCACTCCCTCCACACTGACACTCTGACAATGCTGCACTCCCTCCACACTGACCCTCTGATAATGCTGCACTCCCTCCACACTGATCCTCTGACAATGCTGCACTGCCTCCACACTGATCCTCTGCTAATGCTGCAGTCCCTCCACACTGATCCTCTGACAATGCTGCACTCCCTCCACACTGACCCTCTGACAATGCTGCACTCCCTCCACACTGATCCTTTGACAATGCTGCACTCCCCTCACACTGACCCTCTGAAAATGCTGCACTCCCTCCACACTGATCCTCTGACAATGCTGCACTCCCTCCACACTGACCATCTGACAATGCTGCACTCCCTGCACACTGACCCTCTGACAATGCTGCACTCCCTCCACACTGATCCGCTGACAATGCTGCACTCCCTGCACAATGACCCTCTGATAATGATGCACTCCCTCCACACTGATCCTTTGATAATGCTGCACTCCCTGCACACTGACCCTCTGAAAATGCTGCACTCTCTCCACACTGATCCTCTGACAATGCTGCACTCCCTCCACACTGACCCTCTGACAATGTTGCACTCCCTCTACACTGACCCTTTGACAATGCTGCACTCCCTCCACACTGACCCTCTGACAATGTTGCACTCACTCCACACCTACACGCTGACAATGCTGCACTCCCTCCACACTGACCCTCTGACAATGCTGCACTCCCTCCACACTGACCCTCTGACAGTGCTGCACTCCCTCCACACTTACCCTCTGACAATGCTGCACTCCCTCCACACTGACCCCCTGACAATGCTGCACTCCCTCCACACTGACCCCCTGACAATGCTGCACTCCCTCCACAATGATCCTCTGATAATGCTGCACTCCCTCGACACTGATCCTCTGACAATGCTGCACTCCCTCCACATGGCCCTCTGACAATGCTGCTTTCCCTCCACACTGATCCTCTGACAATGCTGCACTCCCTGCACACTTACCTTCTGATAATGCTGCACTCCCTCCGCACTGATCCTCTGACAATGCTGCAGTCCCCCCACACTGACCCCCTGAAAATGCTGCACTCCCTCCACACTGACCCTCTGACAATGCTGCACTCCCTCCATACTGATCCTCTGAGAGTGATGCACTCCCTCAGTACTGACTCTCCGACCGTGTGGCCCAATCTCAGTACAATACCTCTGACAGTGCAGCACTCCCTCAGAACTGACCCTCTGACAGTGCAGCACTCCCTCAGTACTGACCCAATCACAGTGCAGCACTCCATCAGTACTGACCCTCTCACAGTGATGCACTCCCTCAGTACTGACCCTCTGACAGTGCAGCAGTCCCTCAGTACTGACCTTCCGACAGTGCAGCAATCCCTCAGTACTGACCCTCTGACAGTGCAGCACTCCCTCAGTACTGACCTTCCGACAGTGCAGTTCTCCCTCAGTACAGACCCTCCGACAATGCAGCTCTCCCTCAGTACTGACCCTCTCACAGTGATGCACTCCCTCAGTACTGACCCTCTGACAGTGCAGCACTCCCTCAGTACTGACCTTCCGACAGTGCAGTTCTCCCTCAGTACTGACCCTCTGACAGTGCAGCACTCCCTCAGTACTGACCCTCTGACAGTGCTGCACTCCCTCAGTACTGACCCATTGACATTGCAGCACTCCCTCAGTTCTGTCCGTCTGGCAATGAGGCACTACCTCAGTACTGACCCTCTGATGGTGCAGCTCTACCCCAGTACTGACCCTCTAACAGCTCAGCTCTCCCTCAGTATTTACCCTCCAACAATGCAGCACTCCCTCAGTACTGACCCTCCGACAGTGCAGCTCTCCCCCAGTAATGAGCCTCTACCAGCGCAGCTCTCCCTCAGTATTTACCCTCCAACAATGCAGCTCTCCCTCTGTACTGACCCTCCGACAGTGCAGCTCTCCTGCAGTTCAGACCCTCTAACAGTGCAGAACTCCATCAGTACTGAACCTCTGAGTGTAGCAGTCTCTCTGGACTGACCCTCTTACAGTGCAGCATTCCCTCAATACTGACCCTCTCACAGTGCTGCACTCCCTCAGTGCTGACCTTCTGACAGTGCAGCTCTCCCACAGTACTGACCATCTGACAGTGCAGCACTCCCTCAGTTCTGACCCTCCGACAGTGCAGCTCTCCCTCAGTACTGATCCTCTGAAAATGCTGCACTCCCTCCACACTCACCCTCTGACAATGCTGCACTCCCTCAGTACTGACCCTCCAATAGTGCTGCACTCCCTCTGAACTGAACCTCTGATAGTGATGCACTCCATCAGTACTGACTCGCTGAGACTGTGGAAGTGACCATGTACTGACTCTTCGACAGTGTGGCCCAATCTCAGGACAATACCTCTGACAGTGCAGCACTCCCTCAGTACTGACCCTCTGACAGTGCAACGTTCACTCAGAACTGACACTACGGCAGTGCAGCACTCCCTCACTGCTGACACTCTGACAGTGCCGCACTCCCTCAGAACTGACCCTCTGACAGTGCTGCACTCCCTCAGAACTGATCTTCTGTCAGTGCAGCACTCCCTCAGTACTGACCCTCTGACAGTGATCCACTCCCTCAGTACTGACCTTCTGACAGTGCAGCACTCCCTCAGTACTGACCCTCTGACTGTTCAGCATTCCCTCAGTACTGACCCTCTGACAGTGCAGCACTCCCTCAGTGTTGACCCTCTGACAGTGCAGCACTCTCGCAGTACTGACCCTCCAACAATGCAGCATTCCCTCAGCACTGACCCTCTGACAGTGCAGCACTCCCTCAGTACTGACCCTCTAACAGTGCAGCACTCCCTCAGCACTGACCCTCTGACAATGCAGCACTCCCTCAGTACTGACCCTCTGACAGTGCAGCTCTCCCTCAGTACTGACCCTCTGACAGTGCAGCTCTCCCTCAGTACTGACCCTCTGACAGTGCAGCTCTCCCTCAGCACTGACCCTCTGACAGAGCAGCACTCCCTTAGTACTGACCCATTGACAGTGCAGCACTCCCTCAGTGTTGACCCTCTGACAGTGCAGCTCTCCCTCAGCACTGACCCTCTGACAGTGCAGCACTCCTTCAGTGTTGACGCTCTGACAGTGCAGCCCTCACTCAGTACTGACCCTCTGACAGAGCAGCACTCCCTTAGTACTGACTTTCTGACAGTGCAGCATTTCCATCAGTACTGACCCTCTGACAGTGCAGTGCTCCCTCAGTACTGACATACTCACAGTGCGGTGCTCCATCAGTACTGACCCTCTGACAGTGCAGTGCTCCCTCAGTAATGACCCTCTCACAGTGCAGCACTCCCTCAGTACAGACCGTCCGACAATGCAGCACTCCATCAGTACTGACCATCTGACAGTGCGACACTCCCTCAGTACTGACTCTTTCACAGTGCTGCACCCCCTCAGGACAGTCCCTCTGACAGTGCAGAACTCCATCAGTACTGACCATCTGACAGTGTGACACTCCCACAGTACTGACCCTTTGATAGTGCTGCACTCACTAAGTAATGACACTCTTACAGTGTGGCACTCCCTCAGGACTGATGCTCCGACAATGCAGGTTTCCCGCAGTACAGACCTTCTGACAGTGCAGCACTCCCTCAGTACTGACCCTTTCACAGTGCTGCACCCCCTCAGCACAGTCCCTCTGACAGTGCAGAACTCCATCAGTACTTACCATCTGACAGTGCGACACTCCCTCAGTACTGACCCTTTCACAGTGCTGCACTCCCTCAGTACAGTCCCTCTGACAGTGCAGAACTCCATCAGTACTGACCATCTGACAGTGTGACACTCCCACAGTACTGACACTTTGATAGTGCTGCACTCACTAAGTACTGACACTCTTACAGTGTGGCACTCCCTCAGGACTGATGCTCCGACAATGCAGGTTTCCCGCAGTACAGACCTTCTGACAGTGCAGCACTCCCTCAGTACTGACCCTCTGACTGTTCCGCATTCCCTCAGTACTGACCCTCTGACAGTGCAGCACTCCCTCAGTGTTGACCCTCAGACAGTGCAGCACTCTCGCAGTACTGACCCTCCAACAATGCATCATTCCCTCAGCACTGACCCTCTGACAGTGCAGCACTCCCTCAGCACTGACCCTCCAACAATGCAGCACTCCCTCAGTACTGACCCTCTGACAGTGCAGCATTCCCTCAGTACTGACCCTCTGACAGTGCAGCTTTCCCTCAGCACTGACCTTCTGACAGTGCAGCACTCCCTCAGTACTGAACCTCTAACAATGCAGCACTCCCTCAGTACTGACCCTCTGACAGTGCAGCATTCCCTCAGTACTGACCCTCTGACAGTACAGCACTTCCTCAGTGTTGACCCTCTGACAGTGCAGCACTCTCGCAGTACTGACCCTCCAACAATGCAGCATTCCCTCAGGACTGACCCGCTGACAGTGCAGCTCTCCCTCAGTACTGACCCTCCAACAATGCAGCTCTCCCTAAGTACTGACCCTCCAACAGTGCAGCATTCCCTCAGTACTGACCCTCTGACAGTATAGCACTTCCTCAGTGTTGACCCTCTGACAGTGCAGCACTCTCGCAGTACTGACCCTCCAACAATGCAGCACTCCCTCAGTACTGACCCGCTGACAGTGCAGCTCTCCCTCAGTACTGACCCTCTGACAGTGCAGCTCTCCCTCAGCACTGACCCTCTGACAGAGCAGCACTCCCGGAGTACTGACCCATTGACAGTGCAGCACTCCCTCAGGGTTGACCCTCTGACAGTGCAGCTCTGCCTCAGCACTGACCCTCTGACAGTGCAGCACTCCCTCAGTGTTGACCTTCTGACAGTGCAGCCCTCCCTCAGTACTGACCCTCAGACAGAGCAGCACTCCCTTAGTACTGACCCTCTGACAGTGCAGCATTCCCTCAGTACTGACCTTCTGACAGTGCAGCACTCCCTCAGTGTTGACCCTCTGACAGTGCAGCACTCTCGCAGTACTGACCCTCCAACAATGCAGCATTCCCTCAGCACTGACCCCCTGACAGTGCAGCACTCCCTCCGTGTTGACCCTCTGACAGTGCAGCCCTCCCTCAGTACTGACCCTCTGACAGAGCAGCACTCCCTTAGTACTGACCCTCTGACAGTGCAGCATTTCCATCAGTACTGACCCTCTGACAGTGCAGTGCTCCCTCAGTACTGACATACTCACAGTGCGGTGCTCCATCAGTACTGACCCTCTGACAGTGCAGTGTTCCCTCAGTACTGACCCTCTCACAGTGCTGCATTCCCTCAGTACAGACCGTCCGACAATGCAGCACTCCATCAGTACTCACCATCTGACAGTGCGACACTTCCTCAGTACTGACCCTTTCACAGTGCTGCACCCCCTCAGTACAGTCCCTCTGACAGTGCAGAACTCCATCAGTACTGACCATCTGACAGTGTGACACTCCCACAGTACTGACCCTTTGATAGTGCTGCACTGACTAAGTACTGACACTCTTACAGTGTGGCACTCCCTCAGGACTGATGCTCCGACAATGCAGGTTTCCCGCAGTACAGACCTTCTGACAGTGCAGCACTCCCTCAGCACTGACCCTCTGACAGTGCCGCACTCCCTCAGCACTGACCCTCTGACAGTGCAGAACTCACTCAGAACTGATCTTCTGTCAGTGCAGCACTCCCTCAGTACTGACCCTCTGACAGTGCTCCACTCCCTCAGTACTGACCTTCTGACAGTGCCGCACTCCCTCAGTATTGACCCTCTGACTGTTCAGCATTCCCTCAGTACTGACCCTCTGACTGTGCAGCACTCCCTCAGTACTGACCCTCCAACAATGCAGCACTCCCTCAGTACTGACCCTCTGACAGTGCAGCTCTCCCTCAGTACTGACCCTCTGACAGTGCAGCTCTCACTCAGCACTGACCCTCTGATAGAGCAGCACTCCCGGAGTACTGACCCATTGACAGTGCAGCACTCCCTCAGTGTTGACACTCTGACAGTGCAGCTCTCCCTCAGCACAGCCCCTCTGACAGTGCAGCACACCCTCAGTGTTGACCCTCTGACAGTGCAGCCCTCCCTCAGTACAGACCTTCTGACAGAGCAGCACTCCCTTAGTACTGACCCTCTGACAGTGCAGCAGTCTCGCAGTACTGACCCTCCAACAATGCAGCATTCCCTCAGCACTGACCCTCTGACAGTGCAGCACTCCCGCAGTACTGATCCTCCAACAATGCAGCACTCCCTAAGTACTGACCCTCTGACAGTGCAGCATTCCCTCAGTACTGACCCTCTGACAGTGCAGCTCTCCCTCAGTACTGACCCTCTGACAGTGCAGCTCTCCCTCAGCACTGACCCTCTGACAGAGCGGCACTCCCTTACTACTGACCCATTGACATTGCAGCACTCCCTCAGTGTTGACCCTCTGACAGTGCAGCTCTCCCTCAGCACAGCCCCTCTGACAGTGCAGCACACCCTCAGTGTTGACCCTCTGACAGTGCAGCTCTCCCTCAGCACTGACCCTCTGACAGCGCAGCACTCCTTCAGTGCTGACCCTCTGACAGTGCAGCCCTCCCTCAGTACTGACCCTCTGACAGAGCAGCACTCCCTTAGTACTGACCCTCTGACAGTGCAGCATTTCCATCAGTACTGACCCTCTGACAGTGCAGTGCTCCCTCAGTACTGACATACTCACAGTGCGGTGCTCCATCAGTACTGACCCTCTGACAGTGCAGTGCTCCCTCAGTACTGACCCTCTCACAGTGCAGCACTCCCTCAGTACAGACCGTCCGACAATGCAGCACTCCATCAGAACTGACCATCTGACAGTGCGACACTCCCTCAGTACTGACCCTTTCACAGTGCTGCACCCCCTCAGTAAAGTCCCTCTGACAGTGCAGAACTCCATCAGTACTGACCATCTGACAGTGTGACACTCCCACAGTACTGACCCTTTGATAGTGCTGCACTCACTAAGTACTGACACTCTTCCAGTGTGGCACTCCCTCAGGACAGATGCTCCGACAATGCAGGTTTCCCGCAGTACAGACCTTCTGACAGTGCAGCACTCCCTCAGTACTGACCCTCTGACTGTTCAGCATTCCCTCAGTACTGACCCTCTGACAGTGCAGCACTCCCTCAGTGTTGACTCTCCAACAATGCAGCACTCCCTCAGTACTGACCCTCTGACAGTGCAGCATTCCCACTGTACTGACCCTCTGACAGTGCAGCTCTCCCTCAGTACTGACCCTCTGACAGTGCAGCTCTCCGTCAGTACTGACCCTCTGACAGTGCAGCTCTCCCTCAGCACTGACCCTCTGACAGAGCAGCACTCCCTTAGTACTGACCCATTGACAGTGCAGCACTCCCTCAGTGTTGACCTTCTGACAGTGCAGCTCTCCCTCAGCACTGACCTTCTGACAGTGCAGCACTCCCTCAGTACTGACCCTCTGACAGAGCAGCACTCCCTTAGTACTGACCCTCTGACAGTGCAGCATTTCCATCAGTACTGACCCTCTGACAGTGCAGTGCTCCCTCAGTACTGACATACTCACAGTGCGGTGCTCCATCAGTACTGACCCTCTCACAGTGCAGCACTCCCTCAGTACAGACCGTCCGAAAGTGCAGCACTCCATCAGTACTGACCATCTGACAGTGCGACACTCCCTCAGTACTGACCCTTTCACAGTGCTGCACTCCCTCAGTACAGTCCCTCTGACAGTGCAGAACTCCATCAGTACTGACCATTTGACAATGTGACACTCCCACAAGACTGAACCTTTGATAGTGCTGCACTCACTAAGTACTGACACTCTTACAGTGTGGCACTCCCTCAGGACTGATGCTCCGACAATGCAGGTTTCCCGCAGTACAGAACTTCTGACAGTGCAGCACTCCCTCAGTACTGACCCTCTCACAGTGCAGCACCCCCTCAGCACTGACCCTCTGACAGTGCCGCACTCCCTCAGCACTGACCCTCTGACAGTGCAGCACTCCCTCAGAACTGATCTTCTGACAGTGCAGCACTCCCTCAGTACTGACCCTCTGACAGTGCTCCAGTCCCTCAGTACAGACCCTCTTACAGTGCAGCACTCCCTCAGTACTGACCCTCTGACAGTGCAGCACTCCCTCAGTACTGTCCCTCTTACAGTGCAGCACTCCCTCAGTACTGGCCCGCTGACAGTGCAGCACTCCCTCAGTACTGACCCTCTGACAGTGCAGCACTCCCTCTGTACTGACCCTCTGACAGTGCAGCACTCCCTCAGTACTGTCCCTCTTACAGTGCAGCACTCCCTTAGTACTGACCCATTGACAGTGCAGCACTCCCTCAGTGTTGACCCTCTGACAGTGCAGCTCTCCCTCAGCACTGACCCTCTGACAGTGCAGCACTCCTTCAGTGCTGACCCTCTGACAGTTCAGCCCTCCCTCAGTACTGACCCTCTGACAGAGCAGCACTCCCTTAGTACTGACCCTCTGACAGTGCAGCATTTCCATCAGTACTGACCCTCTGACAGTGCAGTGCTCCCTCAGTACTGACATACACACAGTGCGGTGCTCCATCAGTACTGACCCTCTGACGGTGCAGTGCTCCCTCAGTACTGACCCTCTCACAGTGCAGCACTCCCTCAGTACAGACCGTCCGACAATGCAGCACTCCATCAGTACTGACCATCTGACAGTGCAGCACTCCCTCAGTACTGACCCGCTGTCAGTGCTGCACTTCCTCAGTCCTGACACCCTTACAGTGCAGCACTCCCTCAGTACTGAACCTCTTACACTGCAGCACTCCCTCAGAACTGACCTTCTGGCAGTACAGCACTCCCTCAACACTGACGCTCTGACCGTGCAGCACTCCCTCAATACTGACCTTCTGACAGTGCAGCACTCCCTCAGTACTGACCCTCTGACTGTTCAGCATTCTCTCAGTACTGACACTTTGACAGTGCAGCACTCCATCAGTGTTGACCCTCTGACATCGCAGCACTCTCGCAGTACTGACCCTCCAACAATGCAGCACTCCCTCAGCACTGACCCTCTGACAGTGCAGCACTCCCTCAGTACTGACCCTCTGACAGTGCAGCACTCCCGCAGTACTGACCCTCCAACAATTCAGCCCTCCCTCAGTACTGACCCTCCAACAATGCAGCACTCCCTCAGTACTGACCCTCTGACAGTGCAGCATTCCCTCAGTACTGACCCTCTGACAGTGCAGCTCTCCCTCAGTACTGCCCCTCTGACAGTGCAGCTCTCCCTCAGTACTGACCCTCTGACAGTGCAGCTCTCCCTCAGCACTGACCCTCTGACAGAGCAGCACTCCCTTAGTACTGACTCATTGACAGTGCAGCACTCCCTCAGTGTTGACCCTCTGACAGTGCAGCTCTCCCTCAGCACTGACCCTCTGACAGTGCAGCACTCCGTCAGTGTTGACCCTCTGACAGTGCAGCACTCCCTCAGTACTGACCCTCTGACAGAGCAGCACTCCCTTAGTACTGACCCATTGACAGTGCAGCACTCCCTCAGTACTGACTCTCTGACAGTGCAACACTGCCCCCAGATTGACCCTCTGACATTTCGGCAATCCCCCATTACTGACCGTCCAACAGTGCAGCACTCCCTCAGCACTGACCATCTGACAGTGCAGCATTTCCACAGTATAAACCCTCCGACAGTGCAGCACTCTCTCAGTACTGACCCTCTGACAGTGCAGCTCTCCCTTAGTGCTGACTCTCTGACAGTGCAGCCCTCCCTCGAACTGACCCTCTGACAGTGCAGCACTCCCTCAGTACTGACACACTCACAGTGCGGTGCTCCCACAATATAGACCCTCTGACAGTGCATTGTTCCCTCAGTACTGACCCTCTCACTGTGCAGCACTCCCTCAGTACAGACCGTCCGACAATGCAGCAATCCATCAGTACTGACCATCTGACAGTGCGACACTCCCTCAGTACTGACCCTTTCACAGTGCTGCACTCCCTCAGTACAGTCCCTCTGACAGTGCAGAACTCCATCAGTACTGACCATCTGACAGTGTGACACTCCCACAGTACTGACACTTTGATAGTGCTGCACCCACTAAGTACTGACACTCTTACAGTGTGGCACTCCCTCAGGACTGATACTCCGACAATGCAGGTTTCCCGCAGTACAGACCTTCTGACAGTGAAGCACTCCCTCAGTACTGATCGTCTCACAGTGCAGCACCCCCTCAGCACTGAACCTCTGACAGTGCCGCACTCCCTCAGCACTGACCCTCTGACAGTGCAGTGCTCCCTCAGTACTGACATACTCACAGTGCGGTGCTCCATCACTACTGACCCTCTGACAGTGCAATGCTCCCTCAGTACTGACCCTCTCACAGTGCAGCACTCCCTCAGTACAGACCGTCCGACAATGCAGCACTCCATCACTACTGACCAACTGACAGTGCGACACTCCCTCAGTACTGACCCTTTCACAGTGCTGCACTCCCTCAGTACAGTCCCTCTGACAGTGCAGAACTCCATCAGTACTGACCATCTGACAGTGTGACATTCCCACAGTACTGACCCTTTGATAGTGCTTCACTCACTAAGTACTGACACTCTTACAGTGTGGCACTCCCTCAGGACTGATGCTCCGACAATGCAGGTTTCCCGCAGTACAGACCTTCCGACAGTGCAGCACTCCCTCAGTACTGACCCTCTGACTGTTCTGCATTCCCTCAGTACTGACCCTCTGACAGTGCAGCACTCCCTCAGTGTTGACCCTCTGACCGTGCAGCACTCTCGCAGTACTGACCCTCCAACAATGCAGCATTCCCTCAGCACTGACCCTCTGACAGTGCAGCACTCCCTCAGTACTGACCCTCCAACAATGCAGCACTCCCTCAGTACTGACCCTCTGACAGTGCAGCATTCCCTCAGTACTGACCCTCTGACAGTGCAGCTCTCCCTCAGTACTGACCCTCTGACAGTGCAGCTCTCCCTCAGTACTGACCCTCTGACAGTGCAGCTCTCCCTCAGCACTGACCCTCTGACAGAGCAGCACTCTCGCAGTACTGACCCTCCAACAATGCAGCATTCCCTCAGCACTGACCCTCTGACAGTGCAGCACTCCCTCAGTACTGACCCTCCAACAATGCAGCACTCCCTCAGTACTGACCCTCTGACAGTGCAGCATTCCCTCAGTACTGACCCTCTGACAGTGCAGCACTCCCTCAGTGTTGACCCTCTGACAGTGCAGCACTCTCGCAGTACTGAACCTCCAACAATGCAGCATTCCCTCAGCACTGACCCTCTGACAGTGCGGTGCTCCATCAGTACTGATCATCTGACAGTGCGACACTCCCTCAGTACAGTCCCTCTGACAGTGCAGAACTCCATTAGTACTGACCATCTGACAGTGTGACAATCCCACAGTACTGACCCTTTGATAGTGCTGCACTCACTAAGTACTGACACTCTTCCAGTGTGGCACTCCCTCAGGACTGATGCTCCGACAATGCAGGTTTCCCGCAGTACAGACCTTCTGACAGTGCAGCACTCCCTCAGTACTGACCCTCTCACAGTGCAGCAGCCCCTCAGCACTGACCCTCCGACAGTGCCGCACTCCCTCAGCACTGACTCTCTGACAGTGCATCACTCCCTCAGAACTGACCTTCTGTCAGTGCAGCACTCCCTCAGTACTGACCCTCTGACAGTGCTCCACTCCCTCAGTACTGACCTTCTGACAGTGCAGCACTCCCTCAGTACTGACCCTCTGACTGTTCAGCATTCCCTCAGTACTGACCCTCTGACTGTGCAGCATTCCCTCAGTGTTGACCCTCTGACAGTGCAGCACTCTCGCAGTACTGACCCTCCAACAATGCAGCATTCCCTCAGCACTGATCCTCTGACAGTGCAGCACTCCCTCAGTACTGATACTCCAACAATGCAGCACTCCCTCAGTACTAATCCTCTGACAGTGCAGCATTCCCTCAGTACTGACCCTCTGACAGTGCAGCTCTCCCTCAGTACTGACCCTCTGACAGTGCAGCTCTCCCTCAGTACTGACCCTCTGACAGTGCAGCTCTCCCTCAGCACTGACCCTCTGACAGAGCAGCACTTGCTTAGTACTGACCCATTGACAGTGCAGCATTCCCTCAGTGTTGACCCTCTGACAGTGCAGATCTCCCTCAGCACTGACCCTCTGACAGTGCAGCACTCCTTCAGTGCTGACCCTCTGACAGTGCAGCCCTCCCTCAGTACTGACCCTCTGACAGAGCAGCACTCCCTTAGTTCTGAGCCTCTGTCAGTGCAGCATTTCCATCAGTACTGACCCTCTGACAGTGCAGTGCTCCCTCAGTACTGACATACTCACAGTGTGGTGCTCCATCAGTACTGACCTTCTGACAGTGCAGTGCTCCCTCAGTACTGACCCTCTAACAGTGCAGCACACCCTCAGTACAGACCGTCCGACAATGCAGCACTCCATCAGTACTGACCATCTGACAGTGCGACACTCCCTCAGTACTGACCCTTTCACAGTGCTGCACCCCCTCAGTACAGTCCCTCTGACAGTGCAGAACTCCATCAGTACTGACCATCTGACAGTGTGACACTCCCACAGTACTGACCCTTTGATAGTGCTGCAATCACTAAGTTCTGACACTCTTACAGTGTGGCACTCCCTCGGGACTGATGCTCCGACAATGCAGGTTTCCCGCAGTACAGACCTTCTGACAGTGCAGCACTCCCTCAGTACTGACCCTCTCACAGTGCAGCACCCACTCAGCACTGACCCTCTGACAGTGCCGCACTCCCTCAGTACTGACCCCCTGACTGTTCAGCATTCCCTCAGTACTGACCCTCTGACAGTGCAGCACTCCCTCAGTGTTGACCCTCTGACAGTGCAGCACTCTCGCAGTACTGACCCTCCAACAATGCAGCATTCCCTCAGCACTGACCCTCTGACAGTGCAGCACTCCCTCAGTACTGACCCTCCAACAATGCAGCACTCCCTCAGTACTGACCCTCTGACAGTGCAGCATTCCCTCAGTACTGACCCTCTGACCGTGCAGCTCTCCCTCAGTACTGACCCTCTGACAGTGCAGCTCTCCCTCAGCACTGACCCTCTGACAGTGCAGCACTCCCTTAGTACTGACCCATTGACATTGTAGCACTCCCTCAGTGTTGACCCTCTGACAGTGCAGCTCTCCCTCAGCACTGACCCTGTGACAGTGCAGCACTCCCTCAGTGTTGACCCTCTGACAGTGCAGCCCTCCCTCAGTACTGACCCTCTGACAGAGCAGCACTCCCTTAGTACTGACCCTCTGACAGTGCAGCATTTCCATCAGTATTGACCCTCTGACAGTGCAGTGCTCCCTCAGTAATGACATACTCACAGTGCGGTGCTCCATCAGTTCTGACCCTCTGACAGTGCAGTGCTCCCTCAGTACTGACCCTCTCCCAGTGCAGCACTCCCTCAGTACAGACCGTCCGACAATGCAGCACTCCATCAGTACTGACCATCTGACAGTGCGACACCCCCTCAGTACTGACCCTTTCACAGTGCTGCACTCCCTCAGTACAGTCCCTCTGACAGTGCAGAACTCCATCAGTACTGACCATCTGACAGTGTGACACTCCCACAGTACTGAACCTTTGATAGTGCTGCACTCACTACGTACTGACACTCTTACAGTGTGGCACTCCCTCAGGACTGATGCTCCGACAATGCAGGTTTCCCGCAGTACAGACCTTCTGACAGTGCAGCACCCCCTCAGCACTGACCCTCTGACAGTGCCGCACTCCCTCAGCACTGACCCTCTGACAGTGCAGCACTCCCTCAGTACTGACCCTCTCACAGTGCAGCACCCCCTCAGCACTGACCCTCTGTCAGTGCAGCACTCCCTCAGTACTGACCCTCTGACAGTGCTCCACTCCCTCAGTACAGACCCACTTACAGTGCAGAACTCCCTCAGTACTGACCCTCTGACAGTGCAGCACTCCCTCAGTACTGTCCCTCTTACAGTGCAGCACTCCCTCAGTACTGGCCCGCTGACAGTGCAGCACTCCCTCAGTACTGACCCTCTGACAGTGCAGCACTCCCTCAGTACTGACCCGCTGTCAGTGCTGCACTTCCTCAGTACTGACCCCCTTACAGTGCAGCACTCCCTCAGTACTGAACCTCTTACACTGCAGCACTCCCTCAGAACTGACGTTCTGACAGTACAGCACTCCCTCAACACTGACGCTCTGACAGTGCAGCACTCTCGCAGTACTGACCCTCCAACAATGCAGCATTCCCTCAGCACTGACCCTCTGACAGTGCAGCTCTCCCTCAGTACTGACCCTCTGACAGTGCAGCACTCCCTCAGTACTGACCCTCTGACTGTTCAGCACTCCCTTAGTACTGACCCATTGACAGTGCAGCACTCCCTCTGTGTTGACCCTCTGACAGTGCAGCTCTCCCTCAGCACTGACCCTCTGACAGTGCAGCACTCCCTCAGTGTTGACCCTCTGACAGTGCAGCACTCCCTCAGTACTGACCCTCTGACAGAGCAGCACTCCCTCAGTACTGACCCATTGACAGTGCAGCACTCCCTCAGTACTGACCCTCTGACAGTGCAACACTGCCCCCAGATTGACCCTCTGACATTTCGGCAATCCCCCATTACTGACCGTCCAACAATGCAGCACTCCCTCAGCACTGACCCTCTGACAGTGCAGCATTTCCACAGTATAAACCCTCCGACAGTGCAGCACTCTCTCAGTACTGACCCTCTGACAGTGCAGCTCTCCCTTAGTGCTGACTCTCTGACAGTGCAGCCCTCCCTCGAACTGACCCTCTGACAGTGCAGCACTCCCTCAGTACTGACACACTCACAGTGCGGTGCTCCCACAATATAGACCCTCTGACAGTGCAGCACTACATCAGTCCTGATCATCTGACAGTGCGACACTCCCTCAGTATTGACCCTCTGACAGTGCAGTACTCACTAAGTACTGACCCTCTTACAGTGTAGCACTCCCTCAGTACTGACGTTCCGACAATGCAGGATTCCAACAGTACAGACCTACTGACAGTGCAGCACTCCCTCAGCACTGACCCTCTGACAGTGCAGCACTCCCTCAGTGTTGAACCTCTGACAGTGCAGCACTCCCTCAACACTGACCATCTGACAGTGCTGCACTCCCTCCAAACTGACCCTCTGACAATGATGCACTCCCTCAGTACTGACCCTCTGACAGTGCAGCATTTCCATCAGAACTGACCCTTTGACAGTGCAGTGCTCCCTCAGTACTGACATACTCACAGTGCGGTGCTCCATCAGTACTGACCCTCTGACAGTGCAATGCGCCATCAGTACTGACCCTCTCACAGTGCAGCACTCCCTCAGTACAGTCCCTCTGACAGTGCAGAACTCCATCAGTACTGACCATCTGACAGTGTGACACTCCCACAGTACTGACACTTTGATAGTGCTGCACTCACTAAGTACTGACACTCTTACAGTGTGGCACTCCCTCAGGACTGATGCTCCGACAATGCAGGTTTCCCGCAGTACAGACCTTCTGACAGTGCAGCACTCCCTCAGTACTGACCCTCTCACAGTGCAGCACCCACTCAGCACTGACCCTCTGACAGTGCCGCACTCCCTCAGCACTGACCCTCTGACAGTGCAGCACTCCCTCAGAACTGATCATCTGTCAGTGCTGCACTTCCTCAGTACTGACCCCCTTACAGTGCAGCACTCCCTCAGTACTGAACCTCTTACACTGCAGCACTCCCTCAGAACTGACCTTCTGACAGTACAGCACTCCCTCAACACTGACGCTCTGACAGTGCAGCACTCCCTCAGTACTGACCTTCTGACAGTGCAGCACTCCCTCAGTACTGACCCTCTGACTGTTCAGCATTCCCTCAGTACTGACCCTCTGACAGTGCAGCACTCGCTCAGTGTTGACCCTCTGACATCGCAGCACTCTCGCAGTACTGACCCTCCAACAATGCAGCACTACCTCAGCACTGACCCTCTGACAGTGCAGCACTCCCACAGTACTGACCCTCTGACAGTGCAGCACTCTCGCAGTACTGACCCTCCAACAATGCAGCACTCCCTCAGTACTGACCCTCTGACAGTGCAGCTCTCCCTCAGTACTGACCCTCTGACAGTGCAGCTCTCCCTCAGCACTGACCCTCTGACAGAGCAGCACTCCCTTAGTACTGACCCATTGACAGTGCAGCACTCCCTCAGTACTGACCCTCTGACAGTGCAGCTCTCCCTCAGCACTGACCCTCTGACAGTGCAGCACTCCTTCAGTGCTGACCCTCTGACAGTGCAGCACTCTCGCAGTACTGACCCTCCAACAATGCAGCACACCCTCAGTACTGACCCTCCAACAATCCAGCTCTCCCTCAGCACTGACCCTCTGACAGTGCAGCACTCCCTCAGTGTTGACCCTCTGACAGTGCAGCACTCCCTCAGTACTGACCCTCTGACAGAGCAGCACTCCCTCAGTACTGACCCATTGACAGTGCAGCACTCCCTCAGTACTGACCCTCTGACAGTGCAACACTGTCCCCAGATTGACCCTCTGACATTTCGGCAATCCCCCATTACTGACCGTCCAACAATGCAGCACTCCCTCAGCACTGACCCTCTGACAGTGCAGCATTTCCACAGTATAAACCCTCCGACAGTGCAGCACTCTCTCAGTACTGACCCTCTGACAGTGCAGCTCTCCCTTAGTGCTGACTCTCTGACAGTGCAGCCCTCCCTCGAACTGACCCTCTGACAGTGCAGCACTCCCTCAGTACTGACACACTCACAGTGCGGTGCTCCCACAATATAGACCCTCTGACAGTGCAGCACTCCCTCAGTACTGACCCTCTGACAGTGCAACACTGCCCCCAGATTGACCCTCTGACATTTCGGCAATCCCCCATTACTGACCGTCCAACAATGCAGCACTCCCTCAGCACTGACCCTCTTACAGTGCAGCATTTCCACAGTATAAACCCTCCGACAGTGCAGCACTCTCTCAGTACTGACCCTCTGACAGTGCAGCTCTCCCTTAGTGCTGACTCTCTGACAGTGCAGCCCTCCCACGAACTGACCCTCTGACAGTGCAGCACTCCCTCAGTACTGACACACTCACAGTGCGGTGCTCCCACAATATAGACCCTCTGACAGTGCAGCACTCCATCAGTACTGACCATCTGACAGTGCGACACTCCCTCAGTATTGACCCTCTCACAGTGCAGTACTCACTAAGTACTGATCCTCTTACAGTGTAGCACTCCCTCAGTACTGACGCTCCGACAATGCAGGATTCCAACAGTACAGACCTACTGACAGTGCAGCACTCCCTCAGCACTGACCCTCTGACAGTGCAGCACTCCCTCAGTGTTGAACCTCTGACAGTGCAGCACTCCCTCAACACTGACCCTCTGACAGTGCTGCACTCCCTCCACACTGACCCCCTGACAATGCTGCACTCCCTCCACACTGATCCTCTGACAATGCTGCAATCCCTCCACACTGACACTCTGAAAATGCTGCCCTCCCCGAACACTGACCCTCTGACAATGCTGCACTCCCTCCCCCCTGACCCCCTGACAATGCTGCACTCCCTCCACACTGATCATGTGACAATGGTGCACTCCTCCACACTGACCCTCTGACAATGCTGCACTCCCTCCACACAGACCCTCTGACAATGCTGCACTCTCTCCACACTGACCCTCTGACAATGCTGCACTCCCTCAGTACTGACCCTCTGACAGTGCAGCATTTCCATCAGTACTGACCCTCTGACAGTGCAGTGCTCCCTCAGTACTGACATACTCACAGTGCGGTGCTCCATCAGTACTGACCCTCTGACAGTGCAATGCTCCCTCAGTACTGACCCTCTAACAGTGCAGCACTCCCTCAGTACAGACCGTCCGACAATGCAGCACTCCATCAGTACTGACCATCTGACAGTGCGACACTCCCTCAGTACTGACCCTTTCACAGTGCTGCACTCCCTCAGTACAGTCCCTCTGACAGTGCAGAACTCCATCAGTACTGACCATCTGACAGTGTGACACTCCCACAGTACTGACCCTTTGATAGTGCTGCACTCACTAAGTACTGACACTCTTCCAGTGTGGCACTCCCTCAGGACTGATGCTCCGACAATGCAGGTTTCCCGCAGTACAGACCTTCTGACAGTGCAGCACTCCCTCAGTACTGACCCTCTGACAGTGCAGCACTCCCTCAGTACTGTCCCTCTTACAGTGCTGCACCCCCTCAGCACTGACCCTCTGACAGTGCCGCACTCCCTCAGCACTGTCCCTCTGGCAGTGCAGCACTCCCTCAGAACTGATCTTCTGTCAGTGCAGCACTCCCTCAGTACTGACCCTCTGACTGTTCAGCATTCCCTCAGTACTGACCCTCTGACAGTGCAGCACTCCCTCAGTGTTGACCCTCTGACAGTGCAGCCCTCTCGCAGTACTGACCCTCCAACAATGCAGCACGCCCTCAGCACTGATCCTCTGACAGTGCAGCACTCCCTCAGTACTGACCCTCCAACAATGCAGCACCCCCTCAGTACTGACACTCTGACAGTGCAGCACTCTCGCTGTACTGACCCTCCAACAATGCAGCACTCCCTCAGTACGGACCCTCCAACAATGCAGCACTCCCTCAGTACTGACCCTCTGACAGTGCAGCATTCCCTCAGTACTGACCCTCTGACAGTGCAGCTCTCCCTCAGTACTGCCCCTCTGACAGTGCAGCTCTCCCTCAGTACTGACCCTCTGACAGTGCAGCTCTCCCTCTGCACTGACCCTCTGACAGAGCTGCACTCCCTTAGTACTGACCCATTGACAGTGCAGCACTCCCTCAGTGTTGACCCTCTGACAGTGCAGCTCTCCCTCAGCACTGACCCTCTAACAGTGCAGCACTCCCTCAGTGTTGACCCTCTGACAGTGCAGCACTCCCTCAGTACTGACCCTCTGACAGAGCAGCACTCCCTTAGTACTGACCCATTGACAGTGCAGCACTCCCTCAGTACTGACCCTCTGACAGTGCAACACTGCCCCCAGATTGACCCTCTGACATTTCGGCAATCCCCCATTACTGACCGTCCAAAGATGCAGCACTCCCTCAGCACTGACCCTCTGACAGTGCAGCATTTCCACAGTATAAACCCTCCGACAGTGCAGCACTCTCTCAGTACTGACCCTCTGACAGTGCAGCTCTCCCTTAGTGCTGACACTCTGACTGTGCAGCACTCCCTCAGTATTGACCCTCTGTCACTGCAGCATTTCCACAGTACAGACCCTCCGACAGTACGGCACATCCGCAGTGCTGACTCTCTGACAGTGCAGCCCTCCCACGAACTGACCCTCTGACAGTGCAGCACTCCCTCAGTACTGACACACTCACAGTGCGGTGCTCCCACAATATAGACCCTCTGACAGTGCAGCACTCCATCAGTACTGACCATCTGACAGTGCGACACTCCCTCAGTATTGACCCTCTGACAGTGCAATACTCACTAAGTCATGACCCTCTTACAGTGTAGCACTCCCTCAGTACTGACGCTCCGACAATGCAGGATTCCAACAGTACAGACCTACTGACAGTGCAGCACTCCCTCAGTGTTGAACCTCTGACAGTGCAGCACTCCCTCAACACTGATCCTCTGACAGTGCTGCACTCCCTCCACACTGACCACCTAACAATGCTGCAATCCCTCCACACTGATCCTCTGACAATGCTGCATTCCCTCCACACTGACACTCTGAAAATGCTGCCCTCCCCGAACACTGACCCTCTGACAATGCTGCACTCCCTCCACACTGACACTCTGATAATGCTGCACTCCCTCCACACTGAACCTCTGATAATGGTGCACCCCTCCACACTGAACCCCTGACAATGCTGCACTCCCTCCACACTGATCATGTGACAATGGTGCACTCCTCCACACTGACCCTCTGACAATGCTGCACTCCCTCCACACAGACCCTCTGACAATGCTGCACTCTCTCCACACTGATCATGTGACAATGGTGCACTCCTCCACACTGACCCTCTGACAATGCTGCACTCCCTCCACACTGATCATGTGACAATGGTGCACTCCTCCACACTGACCCTCTGACAATGCTGCACTCCCTCAGTATTGACCCTCTGTCACTGCAGCATTTCCACAGTACAGACCCTCCGAAAGTACGGCACATCCGCAGTGCTGACTCTCTGACAGTGCAGCCCTCCCTCGAACTGACCCTCTGACAGTGCAGCACTCCCTCAGTACTGACACACTCACAGTGCGGTGCTCCCACAATATAGACCCTCTGACAGTGCAGCACTCCATCAGTACTGACCATCTGACAGTGCGACACTCCCTCAGTATTGACCCTCTGACAGTGCAGTACTCACTAAGTACTGACCCTCTTACAGTGTAGCACTCCCTCAGTACTGACGCTCTGACAATGCAGGATTCCAACAGTACAGACCTACTGACAGTGCAGCACTCCCTCAGTGTTGAACCTCTGACAGTGCAGCACTCCCTCAACACTGATCCTCTGACAGTGCTGCACTCCCTCCACACTGACCCCCTGACAATGCTGCAATCCCTCCACACTGATCCTCTGACAATGCTGCATTCCCTCCACACTGACACTCTGAAAATGCTGCCCTCCCCGAACACTGACCCTCTGACAATGCTGCACTCCCTCCACACTGACACTCTGATAATGCTGCACTCCCTCCACACTGAACCTCTGATAATGGTGCACCTCTCCACACTGAACCCCTGACAATGCTGCACTCCCTTCCCCCTGACCCCCTGACAATGCTGCACTCCCTCCACACTGATCATGTGACAATGGTGCACTCCTCCACACTGACCCTCTGACAATGCTGCACTCCCTCCACACAGACCCTCTGACAATGCTGCGCTCCCTCCACACTGACCCTCTGACAATGCTGCACTCCCTCAGTACTGACCCTCCAACAGTGCTGCACTCCCTCGGTACTGAACCTCTGACAGTGCAGCACACCCTCAGCACTGACCCTCCGACAGTGCTGCACTCCTTCATTACAGACCCGTCGACATTGCAGCACTCCCTCAGAACTGACACTCCGACAGTGCAGCTGTACCTCAGTACTGATCCTCTGACAATTCTGCACTTCCTCCACACTGACACTCTGACAATGCTGCAGTCCCCCCACACTGTTTCTGACAATGCTGCACTCCCCCCACACTGAACCTCTGATGATGCTGCATTCCCCCCTCACTGATCCTCTGACAATGCTGCTCTCCCTCCCCACTGACCCTCTGATAATGCTGCACTCCCTCCACACTGATACTCTGACAATGCTGCACTCCCTCCCCACACTGACCGTCTGAAAATGCTGCACCCCCTCCACACTGACCCTCTGATAATGGTGCACTCCTCCACACTGCCCCCCTGACAATGCTGCGCTCCCTCCACACAGATCATCTGACAATGCTGCACTCCCTCCACACTGATCCTCTGAAAATGCTGCACCCCCACCACACTGACCCTCTGACAGTGCAGCACTCCCTCAGTACTGACCCTCTTACAGTGCAGCATTCCCTCAATACAGACCCTCTGACAGTGCATCACTCCCTCAGTACTGACCATCTGACAGTGCTGCACTCCCTCAGTACTGACCCTCTGACAGCGCGGCACTCCCTCAGTACTGACCCTCAGACAGTGCAGCTCTCCCTCAGTACTGACCCTCAGACAGTGCAGCACTCCCTCAGTACTGACCCTCTGACAGTGCGGCACTCCCTCAGTACTGACCCTCCGACAGTGCAGCTCTCCCTCAGTACTGACCCTCAGACAGTGCAGCACTCCCTCAGTAATGACCCTCTGACAGTGCAGCACTCCCTCAGTACTGACCCTCTGATAATGCTGCACTCCCTCAGTGTTGACCCTCTGACAGTGCAGCACTCCCTCAGCACTGACCCTCTTTTTTTCTATTTCATGGAGTCTTGTGGAAATGTGGAGACATAGGGTTTGCACATTCTGAGGAAGCATGAGAGAGACACAGAAACCAAGCCCTGTCTGAAACTCTCTGTAATCGATTATTCAGAGGCACAGAGTCACAGAGATTCACAGCTTGGAAACAGACTCTCCTGTCCAACGTATCCATACTAACCAGATGTTCTCATCTCATTTCATTCCCTTTGCTCGCACTTGGCTGATATCCCTCTAAACCCTTCCTATACACATACTCATCCATTTAAATGTCGCAATTGTACCAGCCCCCATCACTTCCTCTGGCAGCTACCTGCATGCCCTTGAATAAGTGCTCAAACATTCATACTGTCGATACAAACTCCAATAAACACCAACCTACGAAAGGCTATCATTGCCATCTTCAACCCACCCTTTGCTTCTTCGTTATGCTGATTTCAGCACAGGTACAGAAACAGTCTTAGTCACCATCCACCGTCACCCTGTAATCAACTTATTTTCAAATGGGGCTTGCATGTGATTCCCACCCCCTCTAATAGTTACCTGGAAGGTGGGGGTGAGCTGTACTCTCCTGCTGCAGTCCTTGGGTGTCCCACAGTGATGTTAGGGAGGGAGCTCCAGGATTTTGACCTGAACCATGTAAAGAGCTCTCTTACTGGAGTGCCTTTTTAAAGTTGGGAAGTTAGTATAGACCAGGAGGACCCGAGAGCTGCTGTCCTGTCAGAGAGAGAGGCCTGGTGGGTGACACACCTCAGGTGAGGGGCGAGGTTGAGAAGCTGGGGGCTTCATGGTAATTTCAGACATGATAGAGATTGAGCCAACAGTGTTGACATCACAAACCTGTTTGCTGAGGTAACTGACCCCACTTTGTAGCAGAGGGATTCAATCCCTTGAACAGAGCAAGCTGGAGAATTCAACACTAAAACCAATCTGTACGGACCCGCTGGAGACCTGAAACATCAATACAGAGATTGCTGAAGAAGCTAAGCATGTCCGGCAGCATCTCTGATGGGAGAGGGAGAAAGAGACAGACAGAGTTCACCTTTCAATCCAGTGATTTCTGCGGGAAAGTTCCTTCAGAACAGACCGTTTTGAGGGAGGGTCCCTTGAAATGTGAATTGTTCCTCTCTCTCCTCACCGTTGCTACTGAATATCCCCAGCCATCTGTTTGCTTGAGAATTTGATCTGACCTGATCCAAGCGTCACTGAGTCATTCAGTCTGTGTTCAATGCCCTGAGGCTGCTTCTGCTGAAAGTTGACAAACAGGTTTAAAGCTTTATAAGGTGTTGTATTCGGAGGGCGGGGTACATGGGAGAACAGATACAGAACCCAGGCACTTCACAAAGATCCTTATCATCGTAACTTTGTGATGTTAATTCAGAAGGAACAGCTCAGACCAAACATTTCAGTTAATCAGCCAAGGGGAGTGTATATGTCATGGCAAAGACTTGTTGTACAGACTGTGCAGAACCGAACTTTAGTGACTGTGTTTGTACGGAGAGTTTTTTTTGTCAATAAAGTCTCTTTTTGAAATTGATATAAATATTTTTTCAAGGGGGATCAAGCATCTTGAGCTGGTGGAGACATTGCCCTTATCTATAATCTTTCTTAAATAAACACTAGACAAGTTAGATACTCCCCGGGTATACACATCAAACGGTCATCGACGGGGAGGAGATGGTGGGATTGTCAGGGGGGCTCAGTGTTGCCTCACCCCACCCGGGTTCGATTCCAGCCTCGGGCGACTGTCTGTGTGGAGTTGGCACATTCTCCCCGTGTCATTGTCCAAAGATGTGCAGGCTAGGTGGATTAGCCAGAGGAATGAAGGGTTCCTGGGATGGGGCGGGGGGTAGGGGGATGCGGTGGTGGGGCGTGGGGGGAATAGGATGCTCTGACGAGGGTCAGTGTGAACCTGATGGGCCGAATGATCAATCCAGTGACTCAAATAATGTTCTGGGCCGTGGGGGGAGGCTGTGGGTCATCGCAGTGAGAACAGGTTTGGGAATGATCAAGGTCCAAGGGGGTAACAGGTTTGCTTTCTGAGATGTTGAGGGTATGATGTTTTCTCGAGGTGCTCTGGGGATAAACTTACTGAGGGGATGGTTTCTAAGGTATTGAGGGAGCACTATCTGTCAGTACAGGGTGCAGAGGGTCGCAAGGTACAGATACACTTCATAGAACATAGAACATAGAACAGTCCAGCACAGAACAGGCCCTTCAGCCCACGATGTTGTGCCGAGCATTGATCCTCATGTAAGGTCAACCTAATGTACGGACCCTCAAATGTCTGTGACCATATACATATCCAACAGTCTCTTAAATGTTCCCACTTCGCTTCCACAACTGCTGCTGGCAACGCATTCCATGCTCGCAGAACTCTCTGTGTAAAGAACCCACCTCTGACATCCCCTCTATACTTTCCTCCAACCAGCTTAAAACTATGACCCCTCGTGTTAATCATTTCTGCACTGTGATATAGTCTCTGGCTATCAACTCTATCTATGCTTCTCATAATCTTGTATAACTAAATTAGGTCCCCTCACTTTCTTCTTTTTTCCAATGAAAAAAGTCCAAGCTCAGTCAACCTCTCTTCGTTAGATAAGCCACCTATTCCAGGCAGCATCCTGGTAAACATCCTCTGAACCCTCTCCAAAGCATCCACATCTTTCCGATAATAGGGTGACCAGAACTGGACACAGCATTCCAAGTGCGGTCTAACCAAAGTTTTATAGAGCTGCAACAATATCTCACGGCTCTTAAACTCAATCCCCCTGTTAATGAAAGCCAAAACACGAAATGCTTTCTTCACAACCCTGCCCACCTGGGTGGCCATTTTAAGGGATCTATGTACGTGCACACCAAGATCTCTCTGTTCCTTCGCACTGCCTTAATCCTGTACTCAGCTTTCAAATTCGACTTTCCAAAATGCATCACCTCACATTTATCCAGGTTGAACACCATCTGCCACCTGTCAGCCCATCTCTGCATCCTGTCAATGTCCCGCTGCAGCCTACTACAGCCCTCTATACGGTCAACGACACCTCCAACCTTTGTGTTGTCTGCAAACTTGCTGACCCATCCTTCAATCCCCTCATCCAAGTCATTAATCAAAGTAAAAAAAACAGTAGAGGCCCAAGGACAGAGCCCATCACTCACCACTGACTTCCAGGCAGAATACTTTCCTTCCACTACCACTCGCCGTCTTCTGTCGACCGGCTAATTCTGTATCCAGACAGTTACATTTCCCTGTATCCCATTCCTCCTGACCTTCTGAATGAGCCTACCATGGGGAACCTTATCAAATGCCTTACTGAAGTCCAGATACACAGCATCCACCGCTCGACCCTCATCAACTTGTCTAGTAACATCCTCAAAGAGCTCAATAAGATTTGTGAGGCATGACCTGCCCCTCACAAAGCCGTGCTGACTGCATTTAATCAAACCACGCTCTTCCAGAGGGTCATATATCCTATCCCTCAGAATCCTTTCTAACACCTTGCAGACGACAGACGTGAGACTGACTGGTCTGTAATTGCTGGGAATTTCCCTATTTCCTTTGTTGAAGAGAGGAATTACATTTGCCTCCCTCCAGTCCTCAGGTACGACTCCAGTGGAGAGCGAGGATGCAAAGATCTTCGCAAGCGGCGAAGCCGTCACATTTCTCTCTTCCTAAAGCAGCCGAGGACAAATCTGGTCTGGCCCTGGAGACTTGTCAATCTTAACATTCGTCAAAAATTTCAGCACATCAGCTTCCTCAATCTCTATCTGATCCAGCATGCTTACCTGCTCCTCAATGGTTTCATTCACTACAAGGTCCTTTTCTTTAGTAAAGACAGAAGCAAAAAACCCATTTAGGGCTCCCCGGACCCCCTCAGACTCTACACACAAGTTCCCTATGCTATCCCTGATCGGTTCTCCTCCTTATTTGATCATTCTCTTATTCCTCACATACGTGTAAAATGCCTTTGGATTCTCCCTAATCCTTCCTGCCAAGCCTTTCTCGTGCTCCCTCCTGGCTCTCCTCAGACCATTTTTGAGCTCCTTCCCCGCCTGCCTGTAATCCTCTAGAGCTGAGCAAGACCTTAGCTTCCTCCACCTTACGTAAGTGGCCTTCTTTATTTTGACGAGAAGCTCCTCCGCTCTCGTCATCCAAGGTTCCTTTATCTTACCCCTTCTTGCCTATCTCAGAGGAACATAGTTATGCATCAGTCGCAACAACTGTTCCTTAAACCGTCTCCACATGTCTATAGTGCCCTTTCTATGGAACAATTGCTCCCAGTCCATGCTTCTTAACCCACGTCTGATAGTATCATAGTATCCTTTTCCCCAATTAAATACCCTCCCATTGTACATGCTTCTCTCCTTCTCCATAGCTATGTACAATGCGAGGCAGTTGTGGTCACTATCACCAAAATGCTCTCCCACCACAAGATCTGACACCTGCCCAGGCTCATTGCCGAGCACCAAATCCCCTCTCCCCTCGTCGGCCCACCAATGGCCTCTCCCCGCGTCGGCCGCTTTAATGTACTGAGTTAGGAAACCCTCCTGAACACACCTTACAAAAACAGCTCCTTCCAAACCACCTGCTCGAAGGAGGTTCCAATCAATATTGGGAAAGTTAAAGTCACCCATTACAACAACCGTACTCCATTCACACTTTTCCAAAATCTGCCGATCTATGCTTTCCTCAGTCTCCCTGCTGCTGTTTGGGGGGCCCAATGAGGTAACTGCTCCCTTACCGTTCCTAATTTCCACCCATACTGACTCAGTAGGCAGACCCTCCTCGACAATAGTAACTTCTGTAGCTCTGATACCCTCTCTGATTTCCTTTCTGAAATCCCTGTATGTGGTGTCCCTCAAGGGTTGGCCAGCACGGTGGCTCAGTGGTGAGCACTGCTGCCTCACAGCAGGGACCAAGGTTCGATTCCAGACACGGGCAACTGTGTGTGTGGAGTTTGCACATCCTCCCTGTGTGTCTGCGTGGGTTTCCTCCGGGTGCTCCGGTTTCTTCCCACAGACCAAAGATGTGCAGATTAGGTGAAATGGCCATGCTAAATTGCCTGTCATGTTAGGTGCATTAATCAGGGGTAAATGTAGGGGAATGTGGCTGGGTGGGTTCCTCTTCGGAGGGTCAGTGTGGACATGTTGGGCTGAAGGGACTGTTTCCACACTGTAGGGAATCTAAGGATCTATCCTTGGCCCCTCCTTTTTCTCACCTACACACTGCCAGGAGGTGATATCGTCCAAAAGCACCGTGTTAGGTTTCACATGTACACTGACAATGCCCAGCTCTCCCTCCCCATCATCCCTCTCCATTATTCCACTGTTATTCAGTTATCAAACTGCTGACCACATTCCCACTACTCGATTGGCTGCATTTTCTCCAATGAAACATTGTAATGGTTAAACCCGTTGCCTTCAGATGCTATTAGAAATTACTTTCCCTTACTGCTGAGCCCCTCCTCTCGCTGGGTGCAGTCTGAGGTAGAACTACACTCTTTACAATATTGCTGTTATATCTGTAACCCCAAGGTGACCTTCTGATCAGATTCTACACAATAACAAACACCAGAAATTCCAATCTTTAAAATGTTGCTTGTCTCCACCTCACCCCAGTCCCATTGCTACTGAAACCCCTCACCCGTGTCGGTGTTGCCTTAAACTTGATGAATCTGAAACAGAGCCCTTGATTCCTTGACTGACCCAGAATCTAGCTTTCTGTGTTTCCTCCACAATGACCCCCCTGGTCCCTTTGTGGTGCAGCTTTCTACAGTTCCCACCATGTCAATAGCACTCTGTTCTCTTACTATCCCCTCCAAAATGACCAACTTCCCATTTTCCCAAATTATACTCCATCTGGCAACTTGTTGCCCCCTTCTCCTGTGCATCTCTCACACTTACCAATCCTCTTAGAACTTTACAGTTATGCCTTTTCTGACAGATTCCACCCAATTCTTCTAAACGTTAACTGGTTGTCCTGGGCAGTGGGAAGCGTGCAGTGTTGCTCTATGGGAGGACTAGGAGGAACTTGCTGCCCATTGGTCAGAATGGAGGCCACTTGCCCATCGAGCTGCATGAGCCTTTCACCCCCCCATGTCTTATTGATGAGGCACAGCGGCAGCACAGAAGTTAAAAAAGAAGCAGCAAATCCTGCTCTCCACATCTCACTGACTCTTGGAACATTCTGTCCCATGTGTCAAAGATCTGCCCTGTTCAGTCACATGAAGTCCCAAGTTGGAAACTCCTAGAAACCCACATAGATTTCCCCCTGAACTGACTGCTGCCCTCCACAAGGGGTAATGTGTCCAGTCATCCTGGGCCAGGAGGAGGGGGTGGTGCGAGTTTCTAACCTGATCTGACAGTGATGGATTTTATAAACTTGTATTACAGGATATTACAGGTGGACATTCAGATGGGAATCTCAGTAACTGTAATGCCAAACCCTGACAGAATTACTGCATTCATCAGGAGCTGGATACTCACACTGTGTGTGAGGATTGTGTTCCAGCTCATTCCCATTTACTGCATCAAAGTTCGCCTTTGAATCATCCCATTCTCTCAATAGATCTTCCCAAACATTCAATGTGTGTCCTGTAATCCTTGTATAATGAGCCGATGGGTGAAAGGTTTATTATTATAACCTGTAACATTTCTAAACCCCTCTGTCACAGTGCAGCCACAATTTCCTCTGCTCAGTTTCCCCAAACCCCTGATTCCCCAATGTCTGTTTGCTCTCTATAAGGCCCACATCAGGATTGTGTTGGAACATTCCCCACTTGCCTGCATCAGTGCAGCCCCCAACAATATTAAAGAAAGTGAACATCCTCCAGGACAAGGCACTGTGCCTGAGTGGTGTCCCATCCCCCACCTTCAGCATTCCCTCTCCCCACCCCCGGGGTACAGTGACATCACTGTGTAAAACGGAAAGGCAGCATTGTCCTCCCAGACCATAGGGCTGCTCTCTCATTAGGGAGAGATGGCTGGTGGTGGGTTTAACCTGAAGGTTACCACACAAGGGGAGAGGGAGAGAAGGAGAGTCCATCTATTGTAGATGGATATTCTCTAAGTATGAAAAACACCAATATCATAAAAATGAATAGTGTAAAAAAAAGTCCAAAACACACTACAAAAATCTCCCATTCCTTGAACCATCCTGGTAAATCTCCTGTGCCCCCTCTCGGGGACCCTGCCATCCTTCCCAATGTGGGGCAATCTCTGGTTTGCACAGACCCAGCTGCCCTGTGTTCCTGTGGGTGATGGCATCATCGAGCAACAGTTGCACTAAACCTCACTGTCTGTCAGCGTGGGAGACACAAATCCCGAAAACATTTAAGATGTATTTAGGTGCATGCTTGCGATGCCATGATAGATGATGCGAATGACTGTGTATTGGAAAATGGATTAGGATAGTTTGATGATAGTTTTCTTTACTGAAATAGACTCAATGGCCCACAGAGCCTTTTTCTGTGCTGTAAACCTCGAGACAATTAATATAGGGATATGACAGGCCACATGGTTGGAAAGGGTGGATCAATTCAGAACAGGAATGCGGAGACATTTCTTCAGCCAGAGAGTGGTGGGCCTGTGGAATTCATTGCTGTGGAGTGCTCAGCCTGACCCGCACTACCACCCACTCACCTCACCCAGCCTGACGCTCACTACCACCCACACACCGCCCCCAGCCTGACCCTCACTGCCGCCCACACACCGCCCCCAGCCTGACCCTCACTACCACCCACTCACCGCACCCAGCCTGACACTCACTACCACCCACTCACCTCACCCAGCCTGACCCTCACTACCACCCACACACCGCACCCAGCCTGACCCTCACTACCACCCACACACCGCCCCCAGACTGACCCGCACTACCACCCACACACCGCACCCAGCCTGACCCTCACTACCACCCACACACCGCTCCCAGCCTGACCCTCATTGCCGCCCACACACCGCCCCCAGCCTGACGCTCACTACCACCCACACAGCGCATCTAGCCTGACCCTCACTGCCGTCCACACACCGCCCCCAACCTGACCCTCACTGCCGTCCACACACCGCATCCAGCCTGACCCTCATTACCACCCACACACCGCCCCCAGCCTGACCCTCACTGCCGTCCACACACAGCACCCAGCCTGATCCTCACTGCCACCCACACACCGCCCCCAGCCTGACCCTCACTGCCACCCACTCACCGCCCCCAGCCTGACCCTCACTACCACCCACACACCGCCCCCAGCCTGACCCACACTGCCATCCGCACAGTGCCCCCAGCCTGACCCTCACTACCACCCACACACCGCCGCCAGCCTGACCCTCACTACCACCCACTCACCTCACCCAGCATGACCCTCACTGCCGTCCACACACGGCACCCAGCCTGACCCACACTACCACCCACACACCGCCCCGAGCCTGACACTCACTGCCACCCACACACCGCCCCCAGGCTGACCCACACCGCCAACCACACACCGCACCCAGCCTGACTCTCACTACCACCCACCCACTGCCCCCAGCCTGACCCTCACTCCCACCCACACACCGCACCCAGCCTGACCCTCACTGCCACCCACAAACTGCACCCAGCCTGACCATCACTAACACCCACACACCGCACCCAGCCTGACCCTCACTACCACCCACACACCGCATCCAGCCTGACCCTCACTGCCACCCACACACCGCACCCAGCCTGACACTCACTAACACCCACATACCACCCCCAGCCTGGCCCTCACTGCCACCCACACACCGCACCCAGCCTGACCCACACTACCCCTACACACCGCCCCCAGCCAGACCCTCACTGCCACCCACACACCGCCCCCAGCCTGACCCTCACTACCACCCACACACCGCACCCAGCCTGACCCTCACTACCATCCACACACCGCCCCCAGCCTGACCCTCACTACCACCCACACACCGCACCCAGCCTGACCCTCACTACCACCCACACACCACCCCCCAGCCTGATCCTCACTACCACCAACACACTGCCCCCAGCCTGACCCTCACTCCCACCCACACACTGCCCCCAGCCTGACCCTCACTACCACCAACACACCGCACCCAGCCCTACCCTCACTGCCACCCACACACCGCACCCAAGCTGACCCTTAATACCACCAACACACCGCACCCAGCCTGACCATCACTGCCGTTCACACACCGCACCCAAGCTGACCCTCACTGCCACCAACACACCGCACCCAAGCTGACCCTCACTGCCACACACACACACCGCACCCAGCCTGACCCTCACTCCCACCCACACACCGCCCCTAACCTGACCCTCACTACCACCCACACACCATCCCCAGCCTGACCCTCACTACACCTACACACCATCCCCAGCCTGACCCTCACTACCACCCACACACTGCCCCCTGCCTGACCCTCACTGCCAACCACTCACCGCACCCAGCCTGACCCTCACTACCACCCACACACCGCCCCCAACCTGACCCTCACTACCACACACACACCATCCCCAGCCTGACCTCTCACTACCACCCACACACCGCCCCCAACCTGACCCTCACTACCACCCACACACCATCCCCAGCCTGACCCTCACTACCACCCACACACTGCCCCTTGCCTGACACTCACTGCCACTCACTCACCGCACCCAGCCTGACCCTCACTACCACCAACTCACCGCACCCAGCCTGACCCTCACTACCAC
>NW_026869078.1:422337-491989 GCF_020745735.1 Hemiscyllium ocellatum | reverse complement strand
AACATTGCAGCCTTGGTCATCTTTTTCACTGTCCACTAAACTCCAGTTTTGGCGTCATCTGCAGAATTACTAATACCTCCTATGTTTACATCCAAATCATTGATATAAATGATGAAAAATAGTGGATACAGAAACCAATCCTTGAGACACTCCACAGGCCTCCAGTCGGAAAAGCATCCCTCCGCCCACCACCTCTATCTTCTACTTTTGAGCCTGGTCTGTACTCAAATAGCTGGTTTCCGCTTTATTCCATGAGATCTAACCTTGCTAACCAGTCTCCCATGAGAAAGCTTGCTGAACGCCTTACTAAAGTCCACGTTGATCATGTCGACCAGGCTGCTCTCATCAATCATTTTTGTTACTTCTTCAAAAACCATTCTATCCCCTGGAAAACATAACAGTTACAGCACCAGAGTAATCAGCCCACCGTGTCTGCGTAGATCATGATGCCATTCCAAAATAATTCCATCTGCCTGTAACATGATCCATATCCCTGACAACCTATGCCTGCTTATGTGTCTGTCCAAATGCCTCTTAAACTGTGATTGTTTCTGCTTTTCCCATCTCCCAGGAGAATACATTATAGTCATTTATCGACATCTGCACAAGACACTTGTCAGACACAACTCCCTCCTTTAAACTTGCTCAGATGTTGTTGGAAACGCTTTAGCAGGTCATACAGCATCTGTGAAGAAAAATCAGTTAAAGTTTCCGGTCTGGGCACCCTTCCTCAGAAATGTTAACTCTAATTTCTTTTCACAGATGCTGCTAGACCTGCTGAGCTTTTCTAGAAAACTTCTGATTCTCTTCCTGGTTTACAGCATCTGCAGTTGTTTTGGTTTTCATATCCTTTAAACTTTGCCCTCTCTCCTCTAGAATTTGTCATTTCCATTTGGGGAAAAAACTTCACATTATTCGTTTGGACTCCCCTGCCCTGGAAAAAAAAACCATGACTATTCACCCGATCACTGCTCCTCATAATTTTATAAGTTCGATAAAGCCACCTAAAGTGTCCAGTGATTCAGGGAAATAGCCTCAGCCTATTCAGCCTCTCCCTATGGTTCAAATGTTCCAATACTGGCAACACCCTGGTAAAAACCTTACTGAACTCTTGCCAATTTCCCAACATCTTTCCTATAGCAGGGAGACTGGAATTCAAAGCAGTGGACATTCCAAAAGTGGCCGAGCCAATAAACTGTGCAACCGAAACATAATCTCCCAACTCCTATACTCAATGCACTGCCCAATAACAGCTAGCATACCGCACACCACCTTCACCGACCTGTCTACCTTCAACCACACCTTTCAAGAAACTATCAACCTACACTGCACGGTCTGTTTGTTTGTTAACACTTCCCAAGAACTTGCCATTAAGAGGTTGAGTCCTATTCTGGTAACATCTTTTCTGAAATCAGGGAGACTGCAATTGAATGCAGTATTCTAACAGTGGCCTGACCAGTGCCCTACTCAGCCACAACGTGACCTCCTAACCCCTATTACTCAGTGACAGAATCCCTACAGTGTGGTAGCAGGCCTTTCGGCCCATACCAACCATCGGAACAGCATTCCACCCTAACTCTGTAACCTACCATTACCCAAAGCTAATCCAGCTAACTGCACGTCTTTGGATTTGTGGGAGGAAATTAAGAGCACCCAGAGGAAGCCCACGCAGACACACAGGGAGAATGTGCAAACACCACACAGACAGTGGAGTCGAACCAGAGTCCATTTATTGATCAGCATGTTACAAATGCCATGTTCAGCACCTGATCTCCCTGAAACTCTACAGAAACTATGCAGTTGTTCTGTGACCTTCAGATGGAATTAAGCTGAGGAGGAGAAAACAGGAAAAGGGTTTGAGTTGTAGATCTAAAAATAACTCTCCTTCTCCTCTTCCCTCTGTGTTCCTCCGTCTCCTCCCACTCTGTCTGTTCCCCCCTCTCTATTGGTCAGCCCTTTCTTGTCACCGCCATCCCTGTCGCCCCTCTCTCCCCACCCCCGATCATCTGTCCCCCTATCTGTCAGTCTGTCGCGCCCTCAGTCTTTTCCCCCTCTCTGTCAGTCGCTCCCCCGTCGGTTGCACACCCATCTTTTCCCTCCCCTCCCTCCGTCGGTTGCACCCCCGCTTGGTCTGTTCCCCCTCTCTGTTGGTCGCCCCCCCAACCGTCAGTCACCCCTCTGTTCCCCCCATCTGTTCCCCTCCCTCTCAGCCCACTTTCTGTCCTCACCCATTTCTGTCCCACCACTCTCGATCCACCCACCCTCTCTGTCCTCTCCGCCCACCCCCTCCCAGTCCCCTAGTTTCGTACTCCCCCACTGCAGAAAATATATCTTCTCTATTTATCCTATCCATGCCCGGCCTGATTTTAAAAATCTCTTTCAGGTCACCGTTCAGCCTCTGATGCTCCAAGGAAAAGCAGCCTATCCAAAACCTGGCAACATCCTATAATTATTTTCTGACCCCTTTCAAGTTTGAGAACATCCATCTGATCGGAAGGAGACCAGAATTGCATGGAATATTACAAAAGTTGCCGAATCAATGTCCTGTACAGCCTCAGTATGACCTCTCAATGCTGTGACCAATAAAGGCAAGCAGACAAACTGCCGCCCTTCACTATTCTATCTACTTGCTACTCTACTTTCAAGGAACTATGAACCTGCACTCCAAGGACTCTTTGTTTAGCAGCACTCCCTAGGAACTTACTATTAACTGTATAAGTCCTGCTAAAGTATGTTTCGTGATGTTTAACTTCTCAAATTGGACTGGAGTTTAATATTCTGGAGAAATGTCAAATAAATCGCATTTATCCCATTCTGCAGAACTTAGTCCATCGCCCTGCACGTTCCAACATTTCAGTTCCATCCACGTACTTTTATTCAAATGTAATGCTGGTAACTGCCTCTGTCACCCCATCAGTGAGATCCTGCTCTCCACCATTTCTGTGGGAAATACATTCTCCTTTCCCCTTTTTTTCTGAGAATTATCTTCAATCTAAAACTTCTAGTTCCTGATGGCTCTGTTAATGAATAGCTGCTTCCTATCCATTCTACCTGGATTCCTCAGCATTTTATCACATCAATTTAATCTCAGTTCATCTCCTTGGAAACCCCCCACCCCCCAACCTATCCAATCTTTCCTCAGAGCAGAAATTCTCCAATCAGAGAAACATTCTGATCAATCTTCTCTGTCCCCTCTCTGGTGTGATCACATCAATCCTGGAATGTGGGGACAATGAGTGAGTGCAGTACTTTCGCCTTGGTCAAACTAGTGTTCCAGTGTCACTTCTGTGTTCTTGTGGTTGTTGCTGATACAAGAAGTGTCCTGGTTTTCCCACATGGAACTGGATGTGCACTCCATGGGACTGGGATTCCCTACCGTGTGTGTATTTGTTAACTAATCCTAAATTAACTTCACATTAAAACAGAATTATCAGATACCCACCAATAAATTTCTTCCATTATACTCAAATCACCTTACTTTTAATATCTCTTTAAAATTATTACTAACACAACAGGCTTTAATTTGCTGAATAAGTATTCAGGTATCTTCACTGTTACAATCACTTGAAGATTATCTTTACCTTCAGCTACACGTGGTGAATTGAACACTGATTGTAAACATATTAATATCAAATGGACTTCAGTTTTATGATGATTAATCCAGTCTGACATTCTTGTTGATTAATATCTTGGAGAGAACTGTCTTCAGGACTCCAGCTGTCCTTTGTCTTCAATCACAACTGGTTGTGGCTGGACTACAGATCTTAGATCTGTTCCGTTGTTTACTGGATTGCTTCGCTCTGTCTATCACTTGCTGCTTATGCTGTTTGGTAACTTCATCAGGTGAACACCCCATTTTTAGGTATTCATGCTGCTGTTACTGCCATGCCCTCCTGAATTCTCTCAGTTGAATGAGGGCTGATCCTCTGGTTTGATGGAAGGAGGGAGGTTGGGGAATATGCAGGGCCGTGATTCTGTAAGCTTTGTTGGAGTACGACTCTACTGTTGTTGGAAGGCAAGAGCTAAACTCTTGCACTGTAAACCCGATGTACAAGAAGCTACATGCAGTATCATGAACACTGACAGTCCAAGACATGAAATACGAGCAACACTGTACAATGATGCAGGATCACAACTGCAGCAAGGGGAGTTTAAGATCCAACTTGACATAGGAGTAGGGAAAGAAGCAGCTGATCAGATTGTCTCATTCATAGTCACAAAGAAACTCTGTGAGATTATTGTACTGTTGGAGGTGAGGATGGAGGAGGTTGGGGAGATGAGGAGCTCTTCAAAGGAAACTAATCTGCCTGAGAGTTAGGGATCGACTTTATTGCTAGGTATTTAACAGAAAGCTAATTGAAACTGTTTTTATCCCCAAAAGATAACAAGACCGATGCTGTTTCCAATCATGATCAGAAACAAACCTCAGAATACACATGGTTCATAGATGGATGTCAATAGCCCATCAACATCCAACTCCTGCAATTATTCAGCAAATGTATGTGTGATTAACCAGTCCTGATGTCAGTCCTGATGTACCAGAAAATCGCTGTTTACTCTGTGCAGATGGGCAGTGATGTGGGGAAGTATTGGCCGAGTGATATTGTCGCTGGACAGTTAGTCCAAAGCCCCAGATAAACTTCTGGAGACCTGAGTTCAAAGCCTACTGCTGCAGATGGGTGAATTTGAATTAAATTTTTAAAAACTCGGGAATTTAAGAGTCTCATGATGACCATTAATCGATTTTCCGAAAAACCCATCTGGATCACTAATGCCCTTTCAGGAAGGAAGCTGCCATCCTTACCTGGTCTGGCCTACATTGTGACTTCAGACCCACAACAATGTGGTCGACTCTTACCTGCCCCCTGGGCAATTAGGGATGGGCAGGAAATGCTGCCGGGCCAGCGACACCCTCATCTTGTGAATGAATAAAGGAAAATAAAAGTCTCTACCCAGTGTGAATCTGCATGTTCAATGATGTTGTGAACATTTCCAAAGCTAAGTTCTCGATATGCAAAACTTTATGAACTGCCAAAACCGTTGTTCATTACTTGGTGTGAAAAAGAGAAAAAAAATCAACCAATATATTTAGCTTGTTTACTTCAAAGAAAATAGCAATTTCTTCAAATCAATTCAGTGACTGCATTTTCTTCATCAGTGAACCACTCCAGTAAGTCTGTACTCCACACTCTGAAGATCACTCATATCCTTCATTGTTGATGCCTATTTTGTTCCACAAATCCTAAAGACACAAGTAGCTTTATTATTGGGCAGCAGGCGAGAGTTTCAAAGCGTTTCTAAGGTGCCCCAGTGTCGACTTTAGATTAGATTACTTACAGTGTGAAACAGGCCCTCCGGCCCAACACGTCCACACCGACCCGCCAAAGTGCAACCCACCCATACCCCTACATTTACCCCTACCTAGCACTACGGGCAATTTAGCACAGCCAATTCACCTGACCCGCACATCTTTGGACTGTGGGAGGAGACCGGAGCAAACCCACACACAGACACGGGGAGAACATGCAAACTCCACGCAGTCAGTCGCCTGATTCGGGATTGAACCTGGGTCTCAGGCGCTGTGAGGCAGCAGTGCTAACCACTGTGCCACCATGCCGCCCACAAGGGGAGAGCGCGAACGCAGACCCCACTACCACAAATTTTGCTGTTGAGTATCCCGCATTTGGTGACATCGCAGGCGTCAGCACACCCGAAGTGCAATGGGATAGCCTCGTCCTGGGAGCGCCACCGCAATGATCATGGTATCTCCCCTGCCAGGTTAGTATAGAGACTTGTAGAGACTCTTCTTCATGAATCTCTGCCTTACCCACAGAGACAGTATATTTAATAGGAATTAGACAAAGACATATCAGTCACATGGGCGATTGTCATTACATAGTTTAAAGCTGGTAATTATGACCTTACAAAGCTTGATGAATGGCGATGTCCTGCGTTAACGTATGAATGGATTACAGAAACTGATTATCGTATTGTTCATGATTATGTGTTGATGGGAAGAGATTAAGGCTGGAGGGTTCTTCCTTCAGTAAATGGGGGATTCACTTACCTATGCTAATATGGAGGGGAGGTAAGACAATGGGAGCGGGAGGCAGTTTAACAGGGTTGTGCCCAGGGCTCTCAGTCTTGTCTGGAAAGGGCAAATTCCTCTGTCTGGGGTTACGGGGGATCCACATGTGTGGCTGCAAGAGGTTCTATTTTGAGATACTGTCAGCCTCCCCCCTTCTGAGGTGTTCTGTCTGTATTGAAAGAGTACAGGCATTCAGTTGATGAAATATGGCCTTTGGCAAGGGAATGTTTAACCCTTGAGACCCCACAGTGTCCTGAAAGAGAAGCAAAAGGTATGGAACAGGCCCCTCTGTGGTATTTTAACTTCCTCGTTCTGACCAGGAATCTGTTGACCAGAATTGGATGCAATGATTGACTGTGACCTAACTAGAGCTTTGTCAATGGTCAGCATCTTTTCCATGAGTTTGTTATCATTCCCCCATTAATGAAGCCCAGCATCCCATTTGTTTTACCCAAAACACTTTATGTTTTCTCTCCTTTAATAAGTGGTGCACATTGTCCCCATTCCTGCTGTCCTGCACGTTGTGTCTGTGCCATTCAAATATATATTGACTTTCTACATTGCTTCTCTCAAAATGAATGAACTTATTGTGTGTTCTCATGAAGAGACATATTCCACTCAAATTATTAACTCTCCTCCACACATTCTACCGCCTGGAAAACAGAAGAGTGTAGCACCGGAATAATCGGCCCACCATGTCTGTGTGGATCATGATGCTATTCCAAACTAATTCCATCTGCCTGTACATGATCCATATCTCTGCCAACCCATGTCTGCTTATGTGTCTGCCCAAATGCCTCTTAAATGTTGTGATTGTTTCTGCTTTTCCCAACTCTCAGGCAAGTACATTCCAGTCACTGATCCACCTTCTGCACAAGAAAATTGCCAACACAACTGCCTTTAAACTTGCACATGTTATTGGAAATGCTCAGCAGATCATGCAGTATCTGTGAAGAAAAATCAGTTCATGTTTCGGGTCTGGTCACCCTTCCTCAGAAACGTTAACTTTAATTTATCTTCATAGAAGCTGCTCGACCTGCTGAACATTTCCCGAAAATGTTTTTGTTTCTGGTTTACATCATCTGCAGTTGTTTCAGTTGTTTCAGTTTTCATTCCTTTAAACTTGCCCCTACTCCCCTTAAATCTATGGCCTCTAGAATTTGCCATTTTCACCGTGGAAAAGGATTCAGATTATTCACTCTGTCTGAGCCTTTCAGATCACCCGCAGCCACTGACTTTCACAAGACAAAAATCCAAGTCTTTCCAACCTCTCCCAATCCAGGCAACATCCTTGTAAACCTTTTCTCTCACTGCACTAAGCCTCCACATCCTCTTTTTATATGGTGATCAAAACAGCACACAATACCCCAAAGGTGGCCTAATGACAGTTTTATAATCACTCCCCTGACAGAAGAAGGCAAGCCTGCCATCCACCTCCTTCACCACTTTCAGGGAGCTGTGAACTTGCCCCTGAAGATCCCTGTGTACATCAATGCTGCTGAGAGGCCTTCGGTTTAGTGAATACATTCCTCTTGCAATGAGCCTCCCAAAATACATCACCTCACACTTGTCTGGATTAAAATCTATCTCCGTATGGGTTTACCAACGGATCTCTTTCTTGCTGTATCCATTGACACCATTTTTGACGATTCACAACTTCATCAATTTGTACCATCTAGAAACTTGCTAATTAAATCATTTACATTTCCATGCTAATCATTGGTATATGTTACAGACAATAGATTATCCAATTCTGATCCTTGTGTAATAACACTGACCACAGAAATCCAGCCAGCAACATGCTGTGGAAGGAACATATTTCATTTAGTCAGTCAGTTAGAAAGCATTCCAGGCATTGGTGTGGCATTAGATGTTCCAAGATATTCACAGTCCTGGTTAAAACACCCTAGAGCAGATTTTCAGTTCTGTGTACACTACCTAGGGACTCCTCCAGAACCCAGTATAAAACAGTAAACATTATCTCCTGCTGTGGAAGGACAACCTGTGTTGGTCTGAGCATGAACACAGAGTAGATTTACCTTGATGATAATCTAACCCCTGAAGACAAACAACCGGAACAAGTTAAGCAAGTACAAAAAAAACATGTTATGGCACAGAAAGGGGCCCATCAAATCCAAGCTGGCTCTCTGTAGCAGAATCCCTTATTCTCATTCTCCAGCTGTTCCCAAAACCCTGAAAGTTTATTTCTCTCATATCTGATATAATTGTATTCATTAATCATGGATCACCTCTACTTGCACCACCATAATAGGCAGCATGTTCTGCATATTTCCAGCCAGTGGAACACTTGCTCATCTCCCACTTTCTCAAAACGTTATACCTAATCTTAAATTTTGAGCCATCACCTATCAAGTGCAATTTATTTTATTGTCTGCTCTATCTAGATGTGTTATAATCATATCCATTTTATTCTATCATGATTTTTTCAACTTGATTTCTTCAAAGAAAATAGCATTTTTTCCAAATCAATCCAGTGACTGCATTTTCTTCATCAGTGCACCACACCAATATGTCTGTACTCCACACCCTGAAGATCAGGAATCTGTTGACCTGAATTGGACACAATGATTGACTGTGACCTAACTAGTCAATGAAATTGTTTAATGAAACCCAGGATCCCATATGTTTTGATCAAAACACTTTGATTATGTCCTCTCTCCTTTAAAGAATTGTACACCTTGCCCCCCTTCCCTCAGTCTCTACTCTTTGTGTCTGTGCCATGCAAATATATATTTCTTTTCTACATTGCTTCTCTCAAAATGTATCAACTCACTGTATGTTCTAAAAAAAACATTAACTCTCGATCCACACATTGTGCCCCTTGGAAAACAGAACATTACAGCACCGAATAATTGGCCCATCATGTCTGTGCAGACCATGATGCCGTTCCAAACTAATTCCACCTGCCTGCACATGATCCATATCCCTGCCTACCCCTTGCCTGCTTATGTGCCTGCCCAAATGCCTCTTAAGCATTGTGATTGTTTCTGCTTTTATCACCTCCCAGGAGAGTACATTCTACTCAACTATCACCTTTTGTATTAAAACTTGCCTGACATAACTCTCTTGAAACTTTCACATGCTGTTGGAAATGCTCAGCAGGTCTTGCAGCATCTGAGAAAATAAAAATCCATTAATGTTTCGGGTCCTTCATCAGAAACGTGAACTCTGATTTCTCTTCACAGGTGCTTCCAGACTTGTCGAACATTTCCAGAAACTTTTGTTTTTGTTTCTGATCAACCGCATCTTCCGTTCTTTCGGTTTTTATTTTCTTTAAATTTCCCCTGTCCCCTGAAATCTATGTCCTCTAGAATTTGTCATTTCTACCGTGGAAAAAGATTCAGATTATAGAACATAGAACAATAAAGCGCAGAACAGGCCCTTCAGCCCTCAAAGTTGCATCGACCTGTGGAATTTTCTCAACTCGTCCCCCTACACTATCCCAAAATCATCTGTGAGCTTATCTAAGGATTAATTAAAACTCCCTAATGGAGCTGAGTTGACCACCTGAGCTGGTAGGGCATTCCACACACTTACCACTCTCTCTGTAAAGAATTTGCCTCTGACATCTGTCTTAAATCTATCACCCCTCAATTTATAGTTGTTCTCTCTCGTACAAGCTGTCGTCCTCATCCTAGGAAAAAGGCTTTCCCTGTCTACCCTATCTAATCCTCTGACTATCTTGTATGTCTCTATCAAATCCTCCCTTAGCCGCCTTCTTTCCAATGAGAAAAGACCCAAGTCTCTCAGCTTTTCTCATAAGACCTTCCCTCCAGACCAGGCACCATCCTGATAAATCTCCTCTGCACCTTTTCCAATGCTTCCACATCGTATTTGTAACGGGGCGACCACAGCTGTAAACAATATTCCAACTGTGGCCGCACCATCATTGTGTATGGTTGCAGTATGATATTGTGGTTCCAGAACTCAATCCCTCTCCCAATGAAACCTAACACGCTGTATGCCGCCTTAACAGCACTATCCACCTGGATGGCAACTTTCAAGGATCTATGGACATGGACTCCAAGATCCCTCTGCACATCCACACTACCAAAATCTTTCCATTGACCCAGTATTCTGCCTTCCTGTTATTCTTCCCAAAGCGCATCACCTCACATTTAGGTGCATTGAACTCCACTTGCACCTCTCGCCAGAAGTGAGAGAAATCAAACATGATATAAAGATCCAACAGAGTCACGATATTCATTTGGCCATAAAGGGAACATGATTATCTTGTTTGTCAGTGAGCAAAGGTTTCAAACAACATTGTGTGTGGTCAAGCCCCAACACACACACACAACACAACACAACACACACACACATACACACACACACACACACACACACATACACACACACACATACACACACACACACACACACCACACGCACACACACACATAAGTGTATGAGTGTTCCAGTGAACTGACTGCAGAAATTATTTAACATTATCCAGTTCACAATCTAAAAACATTCACAGACAGAGAAGCCATAAATATGTTGTGTTTATGGGAAAGGATTCACCAGATCATCCAACTTGGAGATATGCGAGGAGATCAGCACCATGGAAATATCTGGATTGTCAGAAGGATTGAAAATTCACAGACCTACTGGAGACTCATTGACACAGACATTCTGTGCGAAGAGATTTATTTTGTCATCCAGCTTCATGTCACACCAGTGGCTTTACACTGACAAGAGAGCTTTCCCCTGACTGTGGGAGAAAAAAACTTTAAGATCTGTAAATGTCTTAAATTCAATGGTCTTTATTTAACATCACCCTATTCACATGGGGGAGAAGTCGTTCAGCTGTTCCATGTGTGGGAAGGTATTCACTTGGGGATCCAGCAGTGCCTTGCTCTTTCTTTCTTGATAAGAGACTCAAGCATTTTCCCCACGGCAGATGTTGCACTAACTGATCTATACTACCCCATCTTTTGTCTACCTTCCTTTTTAAACAGCGGCGCCAATGTTTTCCAATCTGCTGGAACTGCCCCAGAGTCCAGCAAATTGGGGAAAATTACTGACGGTGCAACTGTTCTATCCCCCGCTGTCTCTTTTAGCACGCTGGGATGCATTCCACCAGGACAGAAGACTTGTCTATCATTAGCTCCATGGGCTTGCCCAACACTAGCGTTCCGTAATAATATTTGTTTCCAGGTCCTCACCAACTCCATCTCTTTGTCAATCTCTGGCATGTTATTAGCGCCCTCCACTGTGAAGACCGATACAAAATACCTGTTCAGTGCCTCCACCATTTCATCACACCCCATAACTAAATGTCCCTCCTCATCCCCTGAAGGACCAACATTTACCTTAGCCACTCTTTTTCATTTAAGTTTTCATAGAAACTTCTGCTATCTGTCTTTAAATTATGTGGTACATCTTTTCTCTCCTGTTCTTTCCTACGGTTCTTTCTCACTCTTATTGTGACTTTCTTCTGATCTTTAACGCTTTCCCAATCTTCCAGTTTCATGCTGTTTTTGACCACTTTGTGTGCCTCATCTTTCAATGTGAGAGATGGGAAGGGAGAGTGGGGAGGGGGCGGGAGGGAGAGGTGAGGAGGGGAGGGGAGAAGAGAGGGTGGAGGAAGGGGAGGTGCGGGGATAATTGGATTGGGGAAAGAGGCATGGCAGAGGAAAGAAGGGGTGGAGAGAGGGCTGTAGGAGAGAGGGGGTAGGAGAGAGCTGGGAACGGTGGGCGAGAGTAGGAGGAGAGATGGGAGGAGAGGGAACAGGAGGACAGGGGGGTGAGGAGCAAGGAGTGGATGGCGTAAGGGGGAGTAGAGTGGTGGAGGGTGTATGGGAGGGGGGTTGTAGGAGAGAAGGAGAGGAATGAAGGAGAGGAGTAGAGGTGGGGAGAACGTGGAAGGTGGAGGACGGGAGGAGACAGCGAATGAAGTGGGGGGACGAGTGATGGGGAAGAAGGGAAGGAGAGGGGTTAGGAGAGAGGAGGAAGTGAGGACGTAGGGGGCGTTTGGGGTGAGGCGAAGGGGAGTTTGGGGTGGAGTAGGAGATAGGTGGTGGGAGGTAGACGAGAGAGGGACATGAGGATTGGGGAGGAAAGAGGTGAAGATGAGGAGGAGGGGAGGACAGTGGGAGGTGAAGGGGAGGAGAGAGAGGGGAGGAGAGGCGAAGTGGGGGAAGGAGGGGGAAGGTGAACAGGGAAATGGAGCAGAGACAGGGAGGAGAGCCAGGGAGGAGGGGGCAGGAGAGATGGGAGAGTAGAAGGGAGGACAGGTGGGAGGAGAGGATACAAGGGGGTAGGGAAGGAGTTCAGGAGAAGGGGTGAAGAAGAGGGGGACGGGAGAGGGGAAGAAGTGAGTGTGGAGAAGAGGGGAACGAGAGGGCAGGGAAGCGGGAGAGGAGGGGAGGTGAAGAAAGGAGAGGTGGAAGAAGAGAAGGGGTGAGGAGAGGGAATGAGGAGAGAGGGGAGAGTGGAGAGGTGAGGGGGGAGAGGGGAGAAAGAGGAGAAGGAGAGGTGAAGGGGAGGAGGAGAGAAGAGAGGGGGACAGGAGAGAGGAGAGACGGGAGGGGGAGATGAGACAGCGGTGAGGAGAGAGGGGAAAGGGGAAGAAGAAAGGGGAGAGGAGACAGTGATGAGGAGTGAGAGGAGAGAGTAGTGAGGAATGAGAGGAGAGGGGAGAGAGAGAGGAAGAGGAGGAGAAGAGAAGGAAGGGAGGAGAGTGGGATAAGAGAGGGGAGTGGGAGAGGGGGAGGGGAGAGGGAGAGCATGGGGGAGGAGAGGGGGGATGAGGAGGATGGGGAGAGAGAGGGAGAGGAGAGAGAGGGAGAGGAGAGAGAATGGGAGGAGAGGTGGATGGAGCGGGGAAGGAGAGAGGGAGGAGGTTACGGGGTGTACGAAGAGGGGGAGGAGAGAGAGATGAGGAGAGTGAGGGGCGAGGAGAGAGGAGAGAGGGGGAAGAGAGGGGGAGGGGAGAGAGTGGGAGGAGAGAGGGGAAGGACAGAGAGTGGGAGGAGAGAGAGGGGAGGAGAGGGCGCAGAAAATAGGGGTGAAAGAGAGAGGGAGAGGAGAGAGAGGTGGAGGAAAGAGGGGCAGGGAGAATGAGGCAGACAGCAGCAGGGGCAAAGGAGGGTTTCAGAGGGGGGAGGAGGAGAGTGGGTGAGGGTGTGGGGGCGAGGAGGAAGAGAGCGGGGGGATGTTAGCGGGGAGAGAAGAGGTGAGGGGGAGTAGGTGGTGGCATGGAAAGAGGGAATAGACAGCAGGAGGCGTGGGAACAGAAGGAGGTGGCGAGAAGAATTCGGGAGGACAGAGTGGTTGAAGGTGGGGAGGAGGAGATTGGGTGAAAGACAGAAGTGCAGATGGGTAGGACAGTGAAAGTGGGGGCGGAAAACGAGGAGGGAATCGTGAAGACAGGTGAGGGCAGGGTGGCAGAGGAGAGGGGAGTAGGATACTGGGGGAAAGAGAGGGGTGGAAAGATGGTTAGGAGAGTAACCCACATAGACCTTGCTCTGTCTGAACAGTTCACCTTACCCTTTGGGCAACTCCACTATGGCCAGTCCACCCAGACCTGCACACCATTGGACCGAGTGAGGAAACCCATGCAGACACTGGGGAGAATGTACACACTCTACACAGACGGTTGCCTTGGGCAGGATTTGAACTGGGTCCCTGGCAGTGTGAGGCAGCAGTGGTAACCACTGAGCCACCGTGCGACCGTAATGAGAGAGAGAGAGAGAGAGATGAAGTGAGAGTGGGGGAAGAGAGAGTTGAGAGGGGTAGAGAAGAGTGAGGCAAGAGAGAGGGGAGAGCGAAAAGAGATGGGAGAGGGAAGAGAGAGTGGAGGAGAGAGGGAGAAGAGGGTAGGAGGAGAAGAGGGGTGAAGAAGAGGTGGAGAAGAGAGCAGAAGAATGAGAGTGTGAAAGAGAAAACGAGAGAGGAGAGAGAAGCGAAAGAGAGAGCGACAGTGAGAGAGATAGAAAAGGCAAAAAGGGAACAAGTGACCCCCAGCCCACACTCTGTCACACTCAGACAGAGCTGAAAATGTGTTGCTGGAAAATCGCAGCAGGTCAGGCAACATCCAAGGAACAGTAGATTCGACATTTCAGGCATAAGGCCCTTCTTCAGGAATGAGGAAAGTGTGTCCAGCAGGCTAGATAAAAGGTAGGGAGGAAGGACTTGGAGAAGGGGCGTTGTAGATGCGCTAGGTAGAAGGAGGTCAAGGTGAGTGTGATGGGCCGGAGTGGGGTGGGGGTGGAGAGGTCAGGAAGAAGATTACAGGTTAGGAAGGCAGTGCTGAGTTCGAGGTCGGTTCCGTCGACAGGTGCTGAGGAAGGAGATGTGGCTGTGGTAGCAAGTCTGTTTGAGAATGTGGCTGAAGAGCTTCTGTGCAGAGGAGATGACCTGGGGTGTGCAGTGAGCGAGGGAGGGACTCCCTCTGCAATCTTCTTCGTGACCTCTCTGCCCTCACCCCACTCTGGCCTATTACCCTCACCTTGACCTCCTTCCATCTATCGCATCACCAATGCCCCTCCCACAAGTTCCTCCTCCCTACCTTTTATCGTAGCCTGCTGGACACACTTTCCTCATTCCTGAAGAAGGGCTTTATGCCTGAAATGTCGAATCTCCTGTTTCTTGGATGCTGCCTGACCTGCTGCGCTTTTCCAACAACACATTTTCAGCTCTGATCTCCAGCATCTGCAGTCCTCACTTTCTCCTCACAGACAGACAGAGACAGTAACAGGTCAATACTCCCCCTGTCAGCCCGCATGGCTTGAGGATAATGGCTGACTGAGCAATGTTCAAATACTCCCAGAATCTATTACCCAAGCCCCATCTACTCCCCAACCTAGTTCATCCTGTCAGCTCCCAACTACCTCCAACTGGAACACACCTCCCCCAGGTATGGGATACACCAACAATCACCTCAGACTTTGGTACAGATCGTCAGGGAGGATATGATGGAGAAATTGTATGCAGTGATTGGTAATGACTGAGGATGCAACACTCAAATGCCAATTATTTCCAGTTTGTGATGAATCGATTGATCAAGTCAGATCTAGAGTAAATGTTTCTTTGGCGTTTCCTGTCTATGAATCTTCTTCAAATATTCAAAGAAGTTTAATAAAGGCAGTGTCTGTCCAGGTGAGAAATCAGAGAGACAAATAATTCCCTTTGTTTGATACTTTTGTGTATATATCCTTCCTTGAAATCCTTGGAGAAAGAAGCTTCAAAGATCCATCACTATTAGGGCAGAGAGAAAAGAATAATCAAAATAAAGTAAGAAATTGTCTCTAAACATTAACATTATTTCTCTCTCCCAAAAGGTGCCAGTCCTATTGGGTTCCTCCTGCACCCTCTCGATAATTTCAGAAACTCGCATTATCCCTCCTCCAGGTCGAGGGTGATCAGTATAATCACAACAGAGATCATCATACATTGTGAAGGATGGGAGGGTCCAGAGAGGGGATAGACTCATTCATTTACCAGTAAGATTAAGGAGTGATTTAGGATGCAATGGAGCAACTGGAGTTGAAGCGAGATGCAATAGAGCTTATTGGCTTATAATTGGTATAGATAAGGAAGATGAAAACAAGATGTTCACATTAGCTGGGGGAAATGGACGAAGCAATACAAAAATTAAGATTGTGGATAGATTGACAGGGAGGATTTGATGAAGTCGCTATATGGAAGAGATTCAATGTCCACTGTATCTTAATGGATCTCATTTGGACTGAACAGCCTGAAGTTCTGTATTTAATTTTCAGATTCTGTCAAGCCATGTGCTTGAATTATCCCAGTACCAGAGTCATAGTGATGTAGCTCAGGCAGTCATTTTGAACGATCTGGGTATCTTCTAATTCCCAGTTCCTTTCCCTCTGGGTGTTTGCAGACCCCTCAAGCTCTCTGACACTTTTGGTAATGAAAGCAGGAAAATTGGTGACAGACTCTGAAAACAGTGAGAGCTCCAGTTGTTCCACCGCCCTTCAGATCCCCGCTAACCTTCCTGCTTTAGGGAAATCGGCACGCCTGGTTGGTGACAGGCTGTATGACTCCAATGGTCAGCAGTGGGCTGAAAGATAAAGGTTGGTAGTTTGACACCATCCAGGTATGGAGCTTTGGTTGTTCCAGATCAGACTATGGGAATACTTGGGGCGGCACGGTGGCACAGTGGTTAGCACTGCTGCCTCACAGCGCCAGGGACCTGGGTTCAATTCCCGCCTCAGGCGACTGACTGTGTGGAGTTTACAAGTTCTCCCCGTGTCTGCGTGGGTTTCCTCCGGGGTGCTCCGGTTTCCTCCCACAGTCCAAAGAGGTGAATTGGCCATGCTAAATTGCCCATAGTGTTAGGTAAGGGGTATATGTAGGGGTTGGGTGGGTTGCGCTTCGGCGGGTCGGTGTGGACTTGTTGGGCCGAAGGGCCTGTTTCCACACTGTAAGTCTAATCAATACCCTAGCTCCATTTAAACCGGAAAATCCATGGCAAGGTGGAATTGCAGCCCAAACCATTGATGATTCTGTGTTCCCTGGCTCCACATGGAGTAAGATAGGGACAAACACTGCTCTCTCCAGACCCCTGCTGTCAACAGACAGTGGCCACTGCTGCTCCCTGCGCAGCCCTGGGACACAGCTTACAGAAACTCCCCATCCCCACTCCCACCTCATGAATGGCGCTTCCCGTGTGAAAATCTTTACATTTAATACGGGAACGGTTGCAATCCAACCCCTGTCCCCATGATGAGAAGCTGCAGGATTTTGTGATGAGAACAGTGTTATGAAGTTGAAGACGTGCCCTCCACCTTCAAATGAGAGTGAATGCTGTTCGGAACTGAGCGCTGACAAATACCTGTGATGACCAGCTCGCAGTCTCAGCCTGTACTGGAAAATTGGAAAGATGTAACGGTTGGCTGTGGAACAAGTCAGTTTTGTTTGGTAATTAAGAAACAATTCCAATTTTACCAATCAATTTAAATTATGCTTCAGAATACTAAAATCCAATCGCTCTTGAATTTAGTGTTTAGAAACACTGCAGAACCGGGTGCTTCCACGATGTTACTCCCACTGACCATTCCCCATGAAACATGCCCAGGTTCTCAGTTGAGGATTTTTGCTGGGAACCTTTGCCCCTTGGCTTTGAACCAGGCCGCCTGCCCAAGGAAAGCAAATGTGGTACTGTTTTTAGTGGAAGGATCAGAGTCCAGGAACTCCACTGTGACACAGAATGGCCATCAGTGCTGTACACATCTGTGCATATTCAAAACCAGTTTGGCGAACACTGTGAAAATGTTTCACACAGAAATGAAATGGGATTGTATTCCGTTTCATCACGCAAACATGTATGAGCGAGCAAATTCAAAGCCAGGTTTGCTGACGTGAACAGCAAGTTACAAATCTCTGCTCATGTCAGTCTGAAAGGCTGCCATCGGGAATAAGGCTATTCTTGCCCGATTTTGAAGCGGGGAGTTTTCGTGTATGAGGTGACTCTAACAGCCACTACACTACAGGAAATATCCCCGCGAGCAGCTGGTGTTCAGAGTCGGCCAGCACTAAAATTTACAGCGGCTCAACGCTTCATCTTTCTGTTTCCAGGAGCTGGTTATTCTCCAGCGTAATTGGCATCATTTAAAAAATAAGAAAATCACGTGAAATTGCTCACAAAATATAAACAAAGATGGTGTCAGGGATGCACAGTTTGGAATGTCGGGCGAGCCTGAACATACTGGGACGTCTTACCCTTCATCGTCAGGCATGACCTTAAGGAAGGTTTGTCAACAGAAAAATTTGAGTTATTGATCTCTGCAATATGGGGCGAGTTAAAAACTGGAGAGCATAGGTTTAAGGTGAGACGGGTAAAATATAAAACGGAATGAGGCACCTATCCCACAGAGAAGGTTGTGCGTGTATGGAATCAGCGACCAGAGGAAGTGGAGGAGGCTCGTACACTCAGAAGATTTCAAAGGCAACCGGCTGAGCTTCTGGATCGGAAAGGTTTAGTGGGATAGGGGCCAGATGCTGGGAAATGAGAGTTTGTTTAAAATACATTTTAAGAGACATTGAAGCATGAATGCTGTTCTGGGGACAGTGCGAGGGCAATCAGCCATAAACATCTCCCAGATCCTTCAGAGCAATTCCAAACTGCACTCCCAAAATGTATTGGAAACTTGGTGCACCGCCACCTCCCGAAAAGCTCCGAAATGAGGGAAAAGAAAGAACTGAACATGAACGGACCATGAAAAGTTAAGAGATTGCCAAACACAGTCTCGTTTAGATTAATTTGCCCATCCGATCAACAATGCGGCAGTGCCTGCTTCCTCCATCTCCAGGGCAGAAGGGAAGGAAATAAAAGAAATTTAAGACCATATGACATCACAATGTAGTGGAATTATTTTCCCATTCGCCAGAACACCAAATAATGAGAAGTAAAGTCACTGCAGGATTTTGTTTCACAACAGCGATGCAATACCAATCTCCGTTCTGTTTCAGTGAAAACAGTGAATAACACAACTTGGCCGGAACATGATGCAGCAGTAGAACCGCTTGAGAACGGGGACATTTCATGTGGGACGCAAACGTGATCATAACAGCATAAACACTGACAGGATAGAGAGTGTGCACTCTCCCAAATCAGAGGTACATTTCCAAAAGCAAAACCACATGGTTGTGTTGGAATTTAAACACAGCAGCATTTAACAGGCTGCAGTAAAACAAACAGCACACCCACAAAGGGCAGCGGTTGGATCTGAACTCGAGTCACCTGAGAGTTTGTAGTGAGAAAGCAGTTCCTTCGGTCACTTGGCAACGAAACCAGCCACAGCTGCAGTGTATTGTCTTACACCTTCCATGGTGCTCCTGTGAAACATTAGAAGCAAAGTCACAGGGAAACAGTTCTGTGATCCCTCTCCTGCTGGCACAGCTGCAGGGATATGCCCAACTACAATATCAATCTCGCAACAAACATTCAATCCAGCCAAAAATCATTTGATAGCTGGAATCAAGCTTCTGAGATTTGCTAAAGCCACAAATGTAATGTCTGTATGAGAGACTGTATATTCGGATATGATTGGGCAAAGTAACCATGAGCTGCATGATATTGCTGGTATTTGGATTGTTGCTTTGGTAAATGATTTCGTCCTCTGCACGAAACAGGACAACTTTAAGTTTTTGAGGATCTTAACAGAAGTCAAAAGGTGATTGCCCCACCCCACCCCAGAAGATGTCAAAGAGGTGCTAACTGCCCTTGAGTGCTCTTTGTTCTCGATGTGAAGAGCTCTCTGCCAGAGTCACCTTCATGTCTCTGGTTGCTGTGTGAAACACAAAGAAGGAGCCCCTCAATCCAGACAAAAATCAATGGTAAGCTGAGTCTACCTACTCAGACTCTTTTCAGCTACAAATGTTTCTGTGAGTGCGTGAGAGTATATGTTCGGTTACGATTTGGTCAAATCACCATGAGCTTTTGACATTACTTCAATTTCGATTCTTGCTTTGCTCAATGATTGCTCGAAACAGGACAACTTTCACGTTTACATGGAACATGAAACACACCGGACAACAGGGAAAATGCACAAAGCTGAGCAGGCCGTGTTCCACATTATACCGTGCAGCATAGTTTCAGTCACTGTGTCTGTTTTGCAGCATAAGGGTCCCAAAGAATGTTCTCCACCCTAAAACCGGAGGTAGCATTACAATCCGAGAACGACAGATCACATTGTGAGGATGATATGACCTCGGGGCCAGTTCGAGATGCCACTTTCCTTGCCTTTTACCTTAACCGTGCAATTGGCTGCAGGATATTCACACCTGGACATGAGCCACATCGATACCGACTGACTTGGAAACCTGTGTGGGAAGCGACGAGAAGCGACTCAATAAATCTTGCTAAATTCCATGCTGCTCATTAGAAATGCAGTTTCTGTTCACCTCAATTTAAAAGGCAGTTTCTGAACATAGTAACTGAAGTCAAAAGGTAATTATCTCACCCCACCCCAATTCCGGGAGAGGTGCTAACTGCACTTGATTGCTTTTTGTTCTCGATGTGAAGAGTTCTCAGGCATGAGTCACCTTCACGTCTCTTGGTGCTGAGTGACTTACAAAGAAGGAGTTTCACCAGAGCTGCAACTGCCTCACTTTCCCACTCGCCCTGCCCGTTTACAGTTTCCTGCTCGTCAGTGATTTAAAGAAAACCAAAAGGTTGCGATGTTATTCTGCAGCCTCTCTGTCAATTCCTCCGTTTCAGTTCCAACATGGCTTAGATCTCGGGGCTCACCTTAATACTAGCGACGCTATGAAACCACAAGTCCAGAGGTTCCTCTGGAGTGCAATTTCTTTCATTGCTGTTGCTGATTGAATGAGTCACTAACGTGCGAACTGATCCAAACCATGATTCAGCACCTCTGCTGCCAATTCTCGCACGTTGAATAACGACAGAGAGTTTCCAAATGAGGCCTTGCAGAGACGACTTTGGTTTACATTTGACAGACAGACTAGTTCAGGAATCAGTGGTGCGCTGATCAGTAGCACCAGCGCATCAGCTTCTTCCCTGTCTTTGAACCGGTCCGCCTGCGCAAGGAATGCAAATGCGGGACAGTTTTTCGTGGAAGGGATCAGAACGCGGTAACTACACTCTCAAACAGAATGACTTATGATCAGAACCAGGTTTTACAATGGTTCTGATCAGAACAAGCCTTTACAATGCTTTGCTCACTAATTAAATGGAAGTGCATCACATTTCACAAAGAGAGCAGATTTGTTCGAGCATTTCGAAGGCAGATTTGCAGATGGGAGAGCAAGCAAGAAAGCTCCGTTCTTGTCCGTGTAAAAGGCTGCAATTGAAGAACAAAGCAGTTTCTGCCCAGCTTCGAACTGGGGACCTTTCGCGTGTGAGGCGAACGTGATGACCACTACACTACAGAAACGAGCTTCAGCCGAGCGCGTTGCGGCTCTGTGGCATCCAGCACTGAAAGTTGAAGCCATTCTACGTTTCACCTTTCTTTTTCCAATAGCTCGTTGTTATCCAGGGAAATTGACATCTTGAAAAAGTCAAAAAATATAGACTGAAATTAGTGACAAAATATAGACAAGGATGTCGTCAATGTTTGGACTGGAGTGTGAAGTGGAATAAGCTGGGACAACTTTCCCGGCAGCATAACGGCTGCGACATGGTTTTATGGAAGGGTTGTAAACTGAGTATTTACGTGTTTTACACAAGCTAGGGTGAGTTGGAAACTCGAGAGCATAGGTTTAAGGTGAGTGCTCTGAAATTGACAAAGGACCCCGACGCACATTTTCCACTCACAAGGTTGTGGGTGTATGGAATGAGCTACCAGAGGGAGTGGAGGAGGCTATTGCACTCAGAAAATTGCAATGGTAATCGGATGAGTTTCTGGATAGGATGGGTTTAGAGGGATTGAGGAGAAATGCTGTGGAACGGGACTTGTTTAATTTTGGTGATGTGGTGAGCATGGATGAGATACACCGAAGTCTCTGTTTCCACGCGGTGTACCCCAATAACCTTGCGTTGCTTACACCGGTTTTAAAGGATTACTTTCAGCGGAGCTTGCCGTCGCAGTCTGTAGCACAATCATTTAGTCTGTTCGACTGCTCACGGGAAAGGTAGTATTGTGAAACACTGCAGAAACGAACGACTTCCTTACTTTTGCTCCGACTGACCATGCTTCGTGAAACTTTCCCAGATCCTCAGTTGAGGATTTTTGCTGCTGCAAGTTACCTCAGAACCCCTGTTAACTCGTAATGTATTGACCGAATCGCAAACAGAAAGCATTTAACACGGAACACAAACAAAACTGGCATACCTAATGCATGTTCAGACACAGCGAAGCATGAATGCTAAATGTGAGACAGTCCGAGGGCATGAGGCATAAAGTAATCTCACAACTAACAACAGGGCAATTCCAAACTACTCTTTCAAACATACTGCAGCCTTAGTGCACCACCACTTCCCAGACAATGCTGAAAAGAGAGAAAGAAAGAATATAATAAGTATGGGCCATAAAAAAGTGAATTTCACCAATCACAGTCTCGATTAGATTACCTTTCCCTTCCGGTGTCTCCAGGACGGAAATGCAGGAAATGGGAGAAATTCAATAACATATGCATTGGAAAGATTTTCCCATTCGCCAGAAAGCCAAATAACGATGAATCGACTCACCGCCGGACTTTGTTTCACAACAGCGATGAAATAACAGTCTCCATTCGGTTCCAGTAAAACCTCAACTTGCCTGGAACATAAACCAACCGCTGAGCTGCTTGCGATTTTCTGCAGGGGAGGCGAATAACATCATGGCAGCTGAGAGACCTGACAATACTCGGCACCTGTCCACAGTTAATTCTCCGAGAACATCAATGCAGCGGGGATCGAAGCAGCATTCAAACAGTGGAGTGGATCAGCTGAAATGGCAGTGGTGGGATTCGAACCCACGCCCCTTTCAGGACTGGAACCTGGATCCAGCGCCTTAGACCGCTCGGCCACACTACCAGACAGCCTGAGCGTCCATTTTCTTGCATTTCGAATTGTGCTCCTGCATAACCACACATGCAAAGTCACATGAAAAGGGTTCCATGGTCCCTGTCCGACTCGCACAGCAGCTGGTATGTGCCCGGCTACAATGTCTATTTCGCAGCAGATAATGAAAGCCCATCAATCCAGACAAAAATCAATGGTAAGCTGTGTCTATCTTCTCAGACTCTTTTCAGCCAGAAATGTATCTTTGACTGCGTGAGAATATATGTTCGGTAATGATTTGGTCAAATCACCATGAGCTGCTTGACATTACTTCAATTTCGATGCTTGCTTTGCTGAATGATTTCACCGATTGCTCGAAACAGGACAACGTTCACGTTTACACGGAACACGAAACACACCGGACTACAGGGAAAATGCACAAAGCTGAGCAGGCCGTGTTCCACATCATACCGTGCACTATATTTTCAGTCACTGTGTCTGTTTGGCAAAGAATGTTCTCCACCCTAAAACCGGAGGTAGCATTACAATCCGAGAACGACAGATCACCTTGTGAGGATGATATGACCTCGGGGCTGGTTCGAGATGCCACTTTCCTTGCCTTTTACCTTAACCGTGCAATTGGCTGCAGGGATATTCACACCTGGACATGAGCCACATCGATACCGACTGACTTGGAAACCTGTGTGGGAAGCGACGAGAAGCGACTCAATAAATCTTGCTAAATTCCATGCTGCTCATTAGAAATGCAGTTTCTGTTCACCTCAATTTAAAAGGCAGTTTCTGAACATAGTAACTGAAGTCAAAAGGTAATTATCTCACCCCACCCCAATTCCGGGAGAGGTGCTAACTGCACTTGATTGCTTTTTGTTCTCGATGTGAAGAGTTCTCAGGCATGAGTCACCTTCACGTCTCTTGGTGCTGAGTGACTTACAAAGAAGGAGTTTCACCAGAGCTGCAACTGCCTCACTTTCCCACTCGCCCTGCCCGTTTACAGTTTCCTGCTCGTCAGTGATTTAAAGAAAACCAAAAGGTTGCGATGTTATTCTGCAGCCTCTCTGTCAATTCCTCCGTTTCAGTTCCAACATGGCTTAGATCTCGGGGCTCACCTTAATACTAGCGACGCTATGAAACCACAAGTCCAGAGGTTCCTCTGGGAGTGCAATTTCGTTCATTGCTGTTGCTGATTGAATGAGTCACTAACGTGCGAACTGATCCAAACCATGATTCAGCACCTCTGCTGCCAATTCTCGCACGTTGAATAACGACAGAGAGTTTCCAAATGAGGCCTTGCAGAGACGACTTTGGTTTACATTTGACAGACAGACTAGTTCAGGAATCAGTGGTGCGCTGATCAGTAGCACCAGCGCATCAGCTTCTTCCCTGTCTTTGAACCGGTCCGCCTGCGCAAGGAATGCAAATGCGGGACAGTTTTTCGTGGAAGGGATCAGAACGCGGTAACTACACTCTCAAACAGAATGACTTATGATCAGAACCAGGTTTTACAATGGTTCTGATCAGAACAAGCCTTTACAATGCTTTGCTCACTAATTAAATGGAAGTGCATCACATTTCACAAAGAGAGCAGATTTGTTCGAGCATTTTCGAAGGCAGATTTGCAGATGGGAGAGCAAGCAAGAAAGCTCCGTTCTTGTCCGTGTAAAAGGCTGCAATTGAAGAACAAAGCAGTTTCTGCCCAGCTTCGAACTGGGGACCTTTCGCGTGTGAGGCGAACGTGATGACCACTACACTACAGAAACGAGCTTCAGCCGAGCGCGTTGCGGCTCTGTGGCATCCAGCACTGAAAGTTGAAGCCATTCTACGTTTCACCTTTCTTTTTCCAATAGCTCGTTGTTATCCAGGGAAATTGACATCTTGAAAAAGTCAAAAAATATAGACTGAAATTAGTGACAAAATATAGACAAGGATGTCGTCAATGTTTGGACTGGAGTGTGAAGTGGAATAAGCTGGGACAACTTTCCCGGCAGCATAACGGCTGCGACATGGTTTTATGGAAGGGTTGTAAACTGAGTATTTACGTGTTTTACACAAGCTAGGGTGAGTTGGAAACTCGAGAGCATAGGTTTAAGGTGAGTGCTCTGAAATTGACAAAGGACCCCGACGCACATTTTCCACTCACAAGGTTGTGGGTGTATGGAATGAGCTACCAGAGGGAGTGGAGGAGGCTATTGCACTCAGAAAATTGCAATGGTAATCGGATGAGTTTCTGGATAGGATGGGTTTAGAGGGATTGAGGAGAAATGCTGTGGAACGGGACTTGTTTAATTTTGGTGATGTGGTGAGCATGGATGAGATACACCGAAGTCTCTGTTTCCACGCGGTGTACCCCAATAACCTTGCGTTGCTTACACCGGTTTTGAAGGATTACTTTTCAGCGGAGCTTGCCGTCGCAGTCTGTAGCACAATCATTTAGTCTGTTCGACTGCTCACGGGAAAGGTAGTATTGTGAAACACTGCAGAAACGAACGACTTCCTTACTTTTGCTCCGACTGACCATGCTTCGTGAAACTTTCCCAGATCCTCAGTTGAGGATTTTTGCTGCTGCAAGTTACCTCAGAACCCCTGTTAACTCGTAATGTATTGACCGAATCGCAAACAGAAAGCATTTAACACGGAACACAAACAAAACTGGCATACCTAATGCATGTTCAGACACAGCGAAGCATGAATGCTAAATGTGAGACAGTCCGAGGGCATGAGGCATAAAGTAATCTCACAACTAACAACAGGGCAATTCCAAACTACTCTTTCAAACATACTGCAGCCTTAGTGCACCACCACTTCCCAGACAATGCTGAAAAGAGAGAAAGAAAGAATATAATAAGTATGGGCCATAAAAAAGTGAATTTCACCAATCACAGTCTCGATTAGATTACCTTTCCCTTCCGGTGTCTCCAGGACGGAAATGCAGGAAATGGGAGAAATTCAATAACATATGCATTGGAAAGATTTTCCCATTCGCCAGAAAGCCAAATAACGATGAATCGACTCACCGCCGGACTTTGTTTCACAACAGCGATGAAATAACAGTCTCCATTCGGTTCCAGTAAAACCTCAACTTGCCTGGAACATAAACCAGGCGCTGAGCTGCTTGCGATTTTCTGCAGGGGAGGCGAATAACATCATGGCAGCTGAGAGACCTGACAATACTCGGCACCTGTCCACAGTTAATTCTCCGAGAACATCAATGCAGCGGGGATCGAAGCAGCATTCAAACAGTGGAGTGGATCAGCTGAAATGGCAGTGGTGGGATTCGAACCCACGCCCCTTTCAGGACTGGAACCTGGATCCAGCGCCTTAGACCGCTCGGCCACACTACCAGACAGCCTGAGCGTCCATTTTCTTGCATTTCGAATTGTGCTCCTGCATAACCACACATGCAAAGTCACATGAAAAGGGTTCCATGGTCCCTGTCCGACTCGCACAGCAGCTGGTATGTGCCCGGCTACAATGTCTATTTCGCAGCAGATAATGAAAGCCCATCAATCCAGACAAAAATCAATGGTAAGCTGTGTCTATCTTCTCAGACTCTTTTCAGCCAGAAATGTATCTTTGACTGCGTGAGAATATATGTTCGGTAATGATTTGGTCAAATCACCATGAGCTGCTTGACATTACTTCAATTTCGATGCTTGCTTTGCTGAATGATTTCACCGATTGCTCGAAACAGGACAACGTTCACGTTTACACGGAACACGAAACACACCGGACTACAGGGAAAATGCACAAAGCTGAGCAGGCCGTGTTCCACATCATACCGTGCACTATATTTTCAGTCACTGTGTCTGTTTGCAAAGAATGTTCTCCACCCTAAAACCGGAGGTAGCATTACAATCCGAGAACGACAGATCACCTTGTGAGGATGATATGACCTCGGGGCTGGTTCGAGATGCCACTTTCCTTGCCTTTTACCTTAACCGTGCAATTGGCTGCAGGGATATTCACACCTGGACATGAGCCACATCGATACCGACTGACTTGGAAACCTGTGTGGGAAGCGACGAGAAGCGACTCAATAAATCTTGCTAAATTCCATGCTGCTCATTAGAAATGCAGTTTCTGTTCACCTCAATTTAAAAGGCAGTTTCTGAACATAGTAACTGAAGTCAAAAGGTAATTATCTCACCCCACCCCAATTCCGGGAGAGGTGCTAACTGCACTTGATTGCTTTTTGTTCTCGATGTGAAGAGTTCTCAGGCATGAGTCACCTTCACGTCTCTTGGTGCTGAGTGACTTACAAAGAAGGAGTTTCACCAGAGCTGCAACTGCCTCACTTTCCCACTCGCCCTGCCCGTTTACAGTTTCCTGCTCGTCAGTGATTTAAAGAAAACCAAAAGGTTGCGATGTTATTCTGCAGCCTCTCTGTCAATTCCTCCGTTTCAGTTCCAACATGGCTTAGATCTCGGGGCTCACCTTAATACTAGCGACGCTATGAAACCACAAGTCCAGAGGTTCCTCTGGGAGTGCAATTTCTTTCATTGCTGTTGCTGATTGAATGAGTCACTAACGTGCGAACTGATCCAAACCATGATTCAGCACCTCTGCTGCCAATTCTCGCACGTTGAATAACGACAGAGAGTTTCCAAATGAGGCCTTGCAGAGACGACTTTGGTTTACATTTGACAGACAGACTAGTTCAGGAATCAGTGGTGCGCTGATCAGTAGCACCAGCGCATCAGCTTCTTCCCTGTCTTTGAACCGGTCCGCCTGCGCAAGGAATGCAAATGCGGGACAGTTTTTCGTGGAAGGGATCAGAACGCGGTAACTACACTCTCAAACAGAATGACTTATGATCAGAACCAGGTTTTACAATGGTTCTGATCAGAACAAGCCTTTACAATGCTTTGCTCACTAATTAAATGGAAGTGCATCACATTTCACAAAGAGAGCAGATTTGTTCGAGCATTTTCGAAGGCAGATTTGCAGATGGGAGAGCAAGCAAGAAAGCTCCGTTCTTGTCCGTGTAAAAGGCTGCAATTGAAGAACAAAGCAGTTTCTGCCCAGCTTCGAACTGGGGACCTTTCGCGTGTGAGGCGAACGTGATGACCACTACACTACAGAAACGAGCTTCAGCCGAGCGCGTTGCGGCTCTGTGGCATCCAGCACTGAAAGTTGAAGCCATTCTACGTTTCACCTTTCTTTTTCCAATAGCTCGTTGTTATCCAGGGAAATTGACATCTTGAAAAAGTCAAAAAATATAGACTGAAATTAGTGACAAAATATAGACAAGGATGTCGTCAATGTTTGGACTGGAGTGTGAAGTGGAATAAGCTGGGACAACTTTCCCGGCAGCATAACGGCTGCGACATGGTTTTATGGAAGGGTTGTAAACTGAGTATTTACGTGTTTTACACAAGCTAGGGTGAGTTGGAAACTCGAGAGCATAGGTTTAAGGTGAGTGGTCTGAAATTGACAAAGGACCCCGACGCACATTTTCCACTCACAAGGTTGTGGGTGTATGGAATGAGCTACCAGAGGGAGTGGAGGAGGCTATTGCACTCAGAAAATTGCAATGGTAATCGGATGAGTTTCTGGATAGGATGGGTTTAGAGGGATTGAGGAGAAATGCTGTGGAACGGGACTTGTTTAATTTTGGTGATGTGGTGAGCATGGATGAGATACACCGAAGTCTCTGTTTCCACGCGGTGTACCCCAATAACCTTGCGTTGCTTACACCGGTTTTAAAGGATTACTTTTCAGCGGAGCTTGCCGTCGCAGTCTGTAGCACAATCATTTAGTCTGTTCGACTGCTCACGGGAAAGGTAGTATTGTGAAACACTGCAGAAACGAACGACTTCCTTACTTTTGCTCCGACTGACCATGCTTCGTGAAACTTTCCCAGATCCTCAGTTGAGGATTTTTGCTGCTGCAAGTTACCTCAGAACCCCTGTTAACTCGTAATGTATTGACCGAATCGCAAACAGAAAGCATTTAACACGGAACACAAACAAAACGGGCATACCTAATGCATGTTCAGACACAGCGAAGCATGAATGCTAAATGTGAGACAGTCCGAGGGCATGAGGCATAAAGTAATCTCACAACTAACAACAGGGCAATTCCAAACTACTCTTTCAAACATACTGCAGCCTTAGTGCACCACCACTTCCCAGACAATGCTGAAAAGAGAGAAAGAAAGAATATAATAAGTATGGGCCATAAAAAAGTGAATTTCACCAATCACAGTCTCGATTAGATTACCTTTCCCTTCCGGTGTCTCCAGGACGGAAATGCAGGAAATGGGAGAAATTCAATAACATATGCATTGGAAAGATTTTCCCATTCGCCAGAAAGCCAAATAACGATGAATCGACTCACCGCCGGACTTTGTTTCACAACAGCGATGAAATAACAGTCTCCATTCGGTTCCAGTAAAACCTCAACTTGCCTGGAACATAAACCAATCGCTGAGCTGCTTGCGATTTTCTGCAGGGGAGGCGAATAACATCATGGCAGCTGAGAGACCTGACAATACTCGGCACCTGTCCACAGTTAATTCTCCGAGAACATCAATGCAGCGGGGATCGAAGCAGCATTCAAACAGTGGAGTGGATCAGCTGAAATGGCAGTGGTGGGATTCGAACCCACGCCCCTTTCAGGATTGGAACCTGGATCCAGCGCCTTAGACCGCTCGGCCACACTACCAGACAGCCTGAGCGTCCATTTTCTTGCATTTCGAATTGTGCTCCTGCATAACCACACATGCAAAGTCACATGAAAAGGGTTCCATGGTCCCTGTCCGACTCGCACAGCAGCTGGTATGTGCCCGGCTACAATGTCTATTTCGCAGCAGATAATGAAAGCCCATCAATCCAGACAAAAATCAATGGTAAGCTGTGTCTATCTTCTCAGACTCTTTTCAGCCAGAAATGTATCTTTGACTGCGTGAGAATATATGTTCGGTAATGATTTGGTCAAATCACCATGAGCTGCTTGACATTACTTCAATTTCGATGCTTGCTTTGCTGAATGATTTCACCGATTGCTCGAAACAGGACAACGTTCACGTTTACACGGAACACGAAACACACCGGACTACAGGGAAAATGCACAAAGCTGAGCAGGCCGTGTTCCACATCATACCGTGCACTATATTTTCAGTCACTGTGTCTGTTTTGCAAAGAATGTTCTCCACCCTAAAACCGGAGGTAGCATTACAATCCGAGAACGACAGATCACCTTGTGAGGATGATATGACCTCGGGGCTGGTTCGAGATGCCACTTTCCTTGCCTTTTACCTTAACCGTGCAATTGGCTGCAGGGATATTCACACCTGGACATGAGCCACATCGATACCGACTGACTTGGAAACCTGTGTGGGAAGCGACGAGAAGCGACTCAATAAATCTTGCTAAATTCCATGCTGCTCATTAGAAATGCAGTTTCTGTTCACCTCAATTTAAAAGGCAGTTTCTGAACATAGTAACTGAAGTCAAAAGGTAATTATCTCACCCCACCCCAATTCCGGGAGAGGTGCTAACTGCACTTGATTGCTTTTTGTTCTCGATGTGAAGAGTTCTCAGGCATGAGTCACCTTCACGTCTCTTGGTGCTGAGTGACTTACAAAGAAGGAGTTTCACCAGAGCTGCAACTGCCTCACTTTCCCACTCGCCCTGCCCGTTTACAGTTTCCTGCTCGTCAGTGATTTAAAGAAAACCAAAAGGTTGCGATGTTATTCTGCAGCCTCTCTGTCAATTCCTCCGTTTCAGTTCCAACATGGCTTAGATCTCGGGGCTCACCTTAATACTAGCGACGCTATGAAACCACAAGTCCAGAGGTTCCTCTGGGAGTGCAATTTCTTTCATTGCTGTTGCTGATTGAATGAGTCACTAACGTGCGAACTGATCCAAACCATGATTCAGCACCTCTGCTGCCAATTCTCGCACGTTGAATAACGACAGAGAGTTTCCAAATGAGGCCTTGCAGAGACGACTTTGGTTTACATTTGACAGACAGACTAGTTCAGGAATCAGTGGTGCGCTGATCAGTAGCACCAGCGCATCAGCTTCTTCCCTGTCTTTGAACCGGTCCGCCTGCGCAAGGAATGCAAATGCGGGACAGTTTTTCGTGGAAGGGATCAGAACGCGGTAACTACACTCTCAAACAGAATGACTTATGATCAGAACCAGGTTTTACAATGGTTCTGATCAGAACAAGCCTTTACAATGCTTTGCTCACTAATTAAATGGAAGTGCATCACATTTCACAAAGAGAGCAGATTTGTTCGAGCATTTTCGAAGGCAGATTTGCAGATGGGAGAGCAAGCAAGAAAGCTCCGTTCTTGTCCGTGTAAAAGGCTGCAATTGAAGAACAAAGCAGTTTCTGCCCAGCTTCGAACTGGGGACCTTTCGCGTGTGAGGCGAACGTGATGACCACTACACTACAGAAACGAGCTTCAGCCGAGCGCGTTGCGGCTCTGTGGCATCCAGCACAGAAAGTTGAAGCCATTCTACGTTTCACCTTTCTTTTTCCAATAGCTCGTTGTTATCCAGGGAAATTGACATCTTGAAAAAGTCAAAAAATATAGACTGAAATTAGTGACAAAATATAGACAAGGATGTCGTCAATGTTTGGACTGGAGTGTGAAGTGGAATAAGCTGGGACAACTTTCCCGGCAGCATAACGGCTGCGACATGGTTTTATGGAAGGGTTGTAAACTGAGTATTTACGTGTTTTACACAAGCTAGGGTGAGTTGGAAACTCGAGAGCATAGGTTTAAGGTGAGTGGTCTGAAATTGACAAAGGACCCCGACGCACATTTTCCACTCACAAGGTTGTGGGTGTATGGAATGAGCTACCAGAGGGAGTGGAGGAGGCTATTGCACTCAGAAAATTGCAATGGTAATCGGATGAGTTTCTGGATAGGATGGGTTTAGAGGGATTGAGGAGAAATGCTGTGGAACGGGACTTGTTTAATTTTGGTGATGTGGTGAGCATGGATGAGATACACCGAAGTCTCTGTTTCCACGCGGTGTACCCCAATAACCTTGCGTTGCTTACACCGGTTTTGAAGGATTACTTTTCAGCGGAGCTTGCCGTCGCAGTCTGTAGCACAATCATTTAGTCTGTTCGACTGCTCACGGGAAAGGTAGTATTGTGAAACACTGCAGAAACGAACGACTTCCTTACTTTTGCTCCGACTGACCATGCTTCGTGAAACTTTCCCAGATCCTCAGTTGAGGATTTTTGCTGCTGCAAGTTACCTCAGAACCCCTGTTAACTCGTAATGTATTGACCGAATCGCAAACAGAAAGCATTTAACACGGAACACAAACAAAACTGGCATACCTAATGCATGTTCAGACACAGCGAAGCATGAATGCTAAATGTGAGACAGTCCGAGGGCATGAGGCATAAAGTAATCTCACAACTAACAACAGGGCAATTCCAAACTACTCTTTCAAACATACTGCAGCCTTAGTGCACCACCACTTCCCAGACAATGCTGAAAAGAGAGAAAGAAAGAATATAATAAGTATGGGCCATAAAAAAGTGAATTTCACCAATCACAGTCTCGATTAGATTACCTTTCCCTTCCGGTGTCTCCAGGACGGAAATGCAGGAAATGGGAGAAATTCAATAACATATGCATTGGAAAGATTTTCCCATTCGCCAGAAAGCCAAATAACGATGAATCGACTCACCGCCGGACTTTGTTTCACAACAGCGATGAAATAACAGTCTCCATTCGGTTCCAGTAAAACCTCAACTTGCCTGGAACATAAACCAATCGCTGAGCTGCTTGCGATTTTCTGCAGGGGAGGCGAATAACATCATGGCAGCTGAGAGACCTGACAATACTCGGCACCTGTCCACAGTTAATTCTCCGAGAACATCAATGCAGCGGGGATCGAAGCAGCATTCAAACAGTGGAGTTGATCAGCTGAAATGGCAGTGGTGGGATTCGAACCCACGCCCCTTTCAGGACTGGAACCTGGATCCAGCGCCTTAGACCGCTCGGCCACACTACCAGACAGCCTGAGCGTCCATTTTCTTGCATTTCGAATTGTGCTCCTGCATAACCACACATGCAAAGTCACATGAAAAGGGTTCCATGGTCCCTGTCCGACTCGCACAGCAGCTGGTATGTGCCCGGCTACAATGTCTATTTCGCAGCAGATAATGAAAGCCCATCAATCCAGACAAAAATCAATGGTAAGCTGTGTCTATCTTCTCAGACTCTTTTCAGCCAGAAATGTATCTTTGACTGCGTGAGAATATATGTTCGGTAATGATTTGGTCAAATCACCATGAGCTGCTTGACATTACTTCAATTTCGATTCTTGCTTTGCTGAATGATTTCACCGATTGCTCGAAACAGGACAACGTTCACGTTTACACGGAACACGAAACACACCGGACTACAGGGAAAATGCACAAAGCTGAGCAGGCCGTGTTCCACATCATACCGTGCACTATATTTTCAGTCACTGTGTCTGTTTGGCAAAGAATGTTCTCCACCCTAAAACCGGAGGTAGCATTACAATCCGAGAACGACAGATCACCTTGTGAGGATGATATGACCTCGGGGCTGGTTCGAGATGCCACTTTCCTTGCCTTTTACCTTAACCGTGCAATTGGCTGCAGGGATATTCACACCTGGACATGAGCCACATCGATACCGACTGACTTGGAAACCTGTGTGGGAAGCGACGAGAAGCGACTCAATAAATCTTGCTAAATTCCATGGTGCTCATTAGAAATGCAGTTTCTGTTCACCTCAATTTAAAAGGCAGTTTCTGAACATAGTAACTGAAGTCAAAAGGTAATTATCTCACCCCACCCCAATTCCGGGAGAGGTGCTAACTGCACTTGATTGCTTTTTGTTCTCGATGTGAAGAGTTCTCAGGCATGAGTCACCTTCACGTCTCTTGGTGCTGAGTGACTTACAAAGAAGGAGTTTCACCAGAGCTGCAACTGCCTCACTTTCCCACTCGCCCTGCCCGTTTACAGTTTCCTGCTCGTCAGTGATTTAAAGAAAACCAAAAGGTTGCGATGTTATTCTGCAGCCTCTCTGTCAATTCCTCCGTTTCAGTTCCAACATGGCTTAGATCTCGGGGCTCACCTTAATACTAGCGACGCTATGAAACCACAAGTCCAGAGGTTCCTCTGGGAGTGCAATTTCTTTCATTGCTGTTGCTGATTGAATGAGTCACTAACGTGCGAACTGATCCAAACCATGATTCAGCACCTCTGCTGCCAATTCTCGCACGTTGAATAACGACAGAGAGTTTCCAAATGAGGCCTTGCAGAGACGACTTTGGTTTACATTTGACAGACAGACTAGTTCAGGAATCAGTGGTGCGCTGATCAGTAGCACCAGCGCATCAGCTTCTTCCCTGTCTTTGAACCGGTCCGCCTGCGCAAGGAATGCAAATGCGGGACAGTTTTTCGTGGAAGGGATCAGAACGCGGTAACTACACTCTCAAACAGAATGACTTATGATCAGAACCAGGTTTTACAATGGTTCTGATCAGAACAAGCCTTTACAATGCTTTGCTCACTAATTAAATGGAAGTGCATCACATTTCACAAAGAGAGCAGATTTGTTCGAGCATTTTCGAAGGCAGATTTGCAGATGGGAGAGCAAGCAAGAAAGCTCCGTTCTTGTCCGTGTAAAAGGCTGCAATTGAAGAACAAAGCAGTTTCTGCCCAGCTTCGAACTGGGGACCTTTCGCGTGTGAGGCGAACGTGATGACCACTACACTACAGAAACGAGCTTCAGCCGAGCGCGTTGCGGCTCTGTGGCATCCAGCACTGAAAGTTGAAGCCATTCTACGTTTCACCTTTCTTTTTCCAATAGCTCGTTGTTATCCAGGGAAATTGACATCTTGAAAAAGTCAAAAAATATAGACTGAAATTAGTGACAAAATATAGACAAGGATGTCGTCAATGTTTGGACTGGAGTGTGAAGTGGAATAAGCTGGGACAACTTTCCCGGCAGCATAACGGCTGCGACATGGTTTTATGGAAGGGTTGTAAACTGAGTATTTACGTGTTTTACACAAGCTAGGGTGAGTTGGAAACTCGAGAGCATAGGTTTAAGGTGAGTGCTCTGAAATTGACAAAGGACCCCGACGCACATTTTCCACTCACAAGGTTGTGGGTGTATGGAATGAGCTACCAGAGGGAGTGGAGGAGGCTATTGCACTCAGAAAATTGCAATGGTAATCGGATGAGTTTCTGGATAGGATGGGTTTAGAGGGATTGAGGAGAAATGCTGTGGAACGGGACTTGTTTAATTTTGGTGATGTGGTGAGCATGGATGAGATACACCGAAGTCTCTGTTTCCACGCGGTGTACCCCAATAACCTTGCGTTGCTTACACCGGTTTTGAAGGATTACTTTTCAGCGGAGCTTGCCGTCGCAGTCTGTAGCACAATCATTTAGTCTGTTCGACTGCTCACGGGAAAGGTAGTATTGTGAAACACTGCAGAAACGAACGACTTCCTTACTTTTGCTCCGACTGACCATGCTTCGTGAAACTTTCCCAGATCCTCAGTTGAGGATTTTTGCTGCTGCAAGTTACCTCAGAACCCCTGTTAACTCGTAATGTATTGACCGAATCGCAAACAGAAAGCATTTAACACGGAACACAAACAAAACTGGCATACCTAATGCATGTTCAGACACAGCGAAGCATGAATGCTAAATGTGAGACAGTCCGAGGGCATGAGGCATAAAGTAATCTCACAACTAACAACAGGGCAATTCCAAACTACTCTTTCAAACATACTGCAGCCTTAGTGCACCACCACTTCCCAGACAATGCTGAAAAGAGAGAAAGAAAGAATATAATAAGTATGGGCCATAAAAAAGTGAATTTCACCAATCACAGTCTCGATTAGATTACCTTTCCCTTCCGGTGTCTCCAGGACGGAAATGCAGGAAATGGGAGAAATTCAATAACATATGCATTGGAAAGATTTTCCCATTCGCCAGAAAGCCAAATAACGATGAATCGACTCACCGCCGGACTTTGTTTCACAACAGCGATGAAATAACAGTCTCCATTCGGTTCCAGTAAAACCTCAACTTGCCTGGAACATAAACCAATCGCTGAGCTGCTTGCGATTTTCTGCAGGGGAGGCGAATAACATCATGGCAGCTGAGAGACCTGACAATACTCGGCACCTGTCCACAGTTAATTCTCCGAGAACATCAATGCAGCGGGGATCGAAGCAGCATTCAAACAGTGGAGTGGATCAGCTGAAATGGCAGTGGTGGGATTCGAACCCACGCCCCTTTCAGGACTGGAACCTGGATCCAGCGCCTTAGACCGCTCGGCCACACTACCAGACAGCCTGAGCGTCCATTTTCTTGCATTTCGAATTGTGCTCCTGCATAACCACACATGCAAAGTCACATGAAAAGGGTTCCATGGTCCCTGTCCGACTCGCACAGCAGCTGGTATGTGCCCGGCTACAATGTCTATTTCGCAGCAGATAATGAAAGCCCATCAATCCAGACAAAAATCAATGGTAAGCTGTGTCTATCTTCTCAGACTCTTTTCAGCCAGAAATGTATCTTTGACTGCGTGAGAATATATGTTCGGTAATGATTTGGTCAAATCACCATGAGCTGCTTGACATTACTTCAATTTCGATTCTTGCTTTGCTGAATGATTTCACCGATTGCTCGAAACAGGACAACGTTCACGTTTACACGGAACACGAAACACACCGGACTACAGGGAAAATGCACAAAGCTGAGCAGGCCGTGTTCCACATCATACCGTGCACTATATTTTCAGTCACTGTGTCTGTTTTGCAAAGAATGTTCTCCACCCTAAAACCGGAGGTAGCATTACAATCCGAGAACGACAGATCACCTTGTGAGGATGATATGACCTCGGGGCTGGTTCGAGATGCCACTTTCCTTGCCTTTTACCTTAACCGTGCAATTGGCTGCAGGGATATTCACACCTGGACATGAGCCACATCGATACCGACTGACTTGGAAACCTGTGTGGGAAGCGACGAGAAGCGACTCAATAAATCTTGCTAAATTCCATGGTGCTCATTAGAAATGCAGTTTCTGTTCACCTCAATTTAAAAGGCAGTTTCTGAACATAGTAACTGAAGTCAAAAGGTAATTATCTCACCCCACCCCAATTCCGGGAGAGGTGCTAACTGCACTTGATTGCTTTTTGTTCTCGATGTGAAGAGTTCTCAGGCATGAGTCACCTTCACGTCTCTTGGTGCTGAGTGACTTACAAAGAAGGAGTTTCACCAGAGCTGCAACTGCCTCACTTTCCCACTCGCCCTGCCCGTTTACAGTTTCCTGCTCGTCAGTGATTTAAAGAAAACCAAAAGGTTGCGATGTTATTCTGCAGCCTCTCTGTCAATTCCTCCGTTTCAGTTCCAACATGGCTTAGATCTCGGGGCTCACCTTAATACTAGCGACGCTATGAAACCACAAGTCCAGAGGTTCCTCTGGGAGTGCAATTTCTTTCATTGCTGTTGCTGATTGAATGAGTCACTAACGTGCGAACTGATCCAAACCATGATTCAGCACCTCTGCTGCCAATTCTCGCACGTTGAATAACGACAGAGAGTTTCCAAATGAGGCCTTGCAGAGACGACTTTGGTTTACATTTGACAGACAGACTAGTTCAGGAATCAGTGGTGCGCTGATCAGTAGCACCAGCGCATCAGCTTCTTCCCTGTCTTTGAACCGGTCCGCCTGCGCAAGGAATGCAAATGCGGGACAGTTTTTCGTGGAAGGGATCAGAACGCGGTAACTACAATCTCAAACAGAATGACTTATGATCAGAACCAGGTTTTACAATGGTTCTGATCAGAACAAGCCTTTACAATGCTTTGCTCACTAATTAAATGGAAGTGCATCACATTTCACAAAGAGAGCAGATTTGTTCGAGCATTTTCGAAGGCAGATTTGCAGATGGGAGAGCAAGCAAGAAAGCTCCGTTCTTGTCCGTGTAAAAGGCTGCAATTGAAGAACAAAGCAGTTTCTGCCCAGCTTCGAACTGGGGACCTTTCGCGTGTGAGGCGAACGTGATGACCACTACACTACAGAAACGAGCTTCAGCCGAGCGCGTTGCGGCTCTGTGGCATCCAGCACTGAAAGTTGAAGCCATTCTACGTTTCACCTTTCTTTTTCCAATAGCTCGTTGTTATCCAGGGAAATTGACATCTTGAAAAAGTCAAAAAATATAGACTGAAATTAGTGACAAAATATAGACAAGGATGTCGTCAATGTTTGGACTGGAGTGTGAAGTGGAATAAGCTGGGACAACTTTCCCGGCAGCATAACGGCTGCGACATGGTTTTATGGAAGGGTTGTAAACTGAGTATTTACGTGTTTTACACAAGCTAGGGTGAGTTGGAAACTCGAGAGCATAGGTTTAAGGTGAGTGGTCTGAAATTGACAAAGGACCCCGACGCACATTTTCCACTCACAAGGTTGTGGGTGTATGGAATGAGCTACCAGAGGGAGTGGAGGAGGCTATTGCACTCAGAAAATTGCAATGGTAATCGGATGAGTTTCTGGATAGGATGGGTTTAGAGGGATTGAGGAGAAATGCTGTGGAACGGGACTTGTTTAATTTTGGTGATGTGGTGAGCATGGATGAGATACACCGAAGTCTCTGTTTCCACGCGGTGTACCCCAATAACCTTGCGTTGCTTACACCGGTTTTAAAGGATTACTTATCAGCGGAGCTTGCCGTCGCAGTCTGTAGCACAATCATTTAGTCTGTTCGACTGCTCACGGGAAAGGTAGTATTGTGAAACACTGCAGAAACGAACGACTTCCTTACTTTTGCTCCGACTGACCATGCTTCGTGAAACTTTCCCAGATCCTCAGTTGAGGATTTTTGCTGCTGCAAGTTACCTCAGAACCCTGTTAACTCGTAATGTATTGACCGAATCGCAAACAGAAAGCATTTAACACGGAACACAAACAAAACTGGCATACCTAATGCATGTTCAGACACAGCGAAGCATGAATGCTAAATGTGAGACAGTCCGAGGGCATGAGGCATAAAGTAATCTCACAACTAACAACAGGGCAATTCCAAACTACTCTTTCAAACATACTGCAGCCTTAGTGCACCACCACTTCCCAGACAATGCTGAAAAGAGAGAAAGAAAGAATATAATAAGTATGGGCCATAAAAAAGTGAATTTCACCAATCACAGTCTCGATTAGATTACCTTTCCCTTCCGGTGTCTCCAGGACGGAAATGCAGGAAATGGGAGAAATTCAATAACATATGCATTGGAAAGATTTTCCCATTCGCCAGAAAGCCAAATAACGATGAATCGACTCACCGCCGGACTTTGTTTCACAACAGCGATGAAATAACAGTCTCCATTCGGTTCCAGTAAAACCTCAACTTGCCTGGAACATAAACCAATCGCTGAGCTGCTTGCGATTTTCTGCAGGGGAGGCGAATAACATCATGGCAGCTGAGAGACCTGACAATACTCGGCACCTGTCCACAGTTAATTCTCCGAGAACATCAATGCAGCGGGGATCGAAGCAGCATTCAAACAGTGGAGTGGATCAGCTGAAATGGCAGTGGTGGGATTCGAACCCACGCCCCTTTCAGGACTGGAACCTGGATCCAGCGCCTTAGACCGCTCGGCCACACTACCAGACAGCCTGAGCGTCCATTTTCTTGCATTTCGAATTGTGCTCCTGCATAACCACACATGCAAAGTCACATGAAAAGGGTTCCATGGTCCCTGTCCGACTCGCACAGCAGCTGGTATGTGCCCGGCTACAATGTCTATTTCGCAGCAGATAATGAAAGCCCATCAATCCAGACAAAAATCAATGGTAAGCTGTGTCTATCTTCTCAGACTCTTTTCAGCCAGAAATGTATCTTTGACTGCGTGAGAATATATGTTCGGTAATGATTTGGTCAAATCACCATGAGCTGCTTGACATTACTTCAATTTCGATTCTTGCTTTGCTGAATGATTTCACCGATTGCTCGAAACAGGACAACGTTCACGTTTACACGGAACACGAAACACACCGGACTACAGGGAAAATGCACAAAGCTGAGCAGGCCGTGTTCCACATCATACCGTGCACTATATTTTCAGTCACTGTGTCTGTTTTGCAAAGAATGTTCTCCACCCTAAAACCGGAGGTAGCATTACAATCCGAGAACGACAGATCACCTTGTGAGGATGATATGACCTCGGGGCTGGTTCGAGATGCCACTTTCCTTGCCTTTTACCTTAACCGTGCAATTGGCTGCAGGGATATTCACACCTGGACATGAGCCACATCGATACCGACTGACTTGGAAACCTGTGTGGGAAGCGACGAGAAGCGACTCAATAAATCTTGCTAAATTCCATGGTGCTCATTAGAAATGCAGTTTCTGTTCACCTCAATTTAAAAGGCAGTTTCTGAACATAGTAACTGAAGTCAAAAGGTAATTATCTCACCCCACCCCAATTCCGGGAGAGGTGCTAACTGCACTTGATTGCTTTTTGTTCTCGATGTGAAGAGTTCTCAGGCATGAGTCACCTTCACGTCTCTTGGTGCTGAGTGACTTACAAAGAAGGAGTTTCACCAGAGCTGCAACTGCCTCACTTTCCCACTCGCCCTGCCCGTTTACAGTTTCCTGCTCGTCAGTGATTTAAAGAAAACCAAAAGGTTGCGATGTTATTCTGCAGCCTCTCTGTCAATTCCTCCGTTTCAGTTCCAACATGGCTTAGATCTCGGGGCTCACCTTAATACTAGCGACGCTATGAAACCACAAGTCCAGAGGTTCCTCTGGGAGTGCAATTTCTTTCATTGCTGTTGCTGATTGAATGAGTCACTAACGTGCGAACTGATCCAAACCATGATTCAGCACCTCTGCTGCCAATTCTCGCACGTTGAATAACGACAGAGAGTTTCCAAATGAGGCCTTGCAGAGACGACTTTGGTTTACATTTGACAGACAGACTAGTTCAGGAATCAGTGGTGCGCTGATCAGTAGCACCAGCGCATCAGCTTCTTCCCTGTCTTTGAACCGGTCCGCCTGCGCAAGGAATGCAAATGCGGGACAGTTTTTCGTGGAAGGGATCAGAACGCGGTAACTACAATCTCAAACAGAATGACTTATGATCAGAACCAGGTTTTACAATGGTTCTGATCAGAACAAGCCTTTACAATGCTTTGCTCACTAATTAAATGGAAGTGCATCACATTTCACAAAGAGAGCAGATTTGTTCGAGCATTTTCGAAGGCAGATTTGCAGATGGGAGAGCAAGCAAGAAAGCTCCGTTCTTGTCCGTGTAAAAGGCTGCAATTGAAGAACAAAGCAGTTTCTGCCCAGCTTCGAACTGGGGACCTTTCGCGTGTGAGGCGAACGTGATGACCACTACACTACAGAAACGAGCTTCAGCCGAGCGCGTTGCGGCTCTGTGGCATCCAGCACTGAAAGTTGAAGCCATTCTACGTTTCACCTTTCTTTTTCCAATAGCTCGTTGTTATCCAGGGAAATTGACATCTTGAAAAAGTCAAAAAATATAGACTGAAATTAGTGACAAAATATAGACAAGGATGTCGTCAATGTTTGGACTGGAGTGTGAAGTGGAATAAGCTGGGACAACTTTCCCGGCAGCATAACGGCTGCGACATGGTTTTATGGAAGGGTTGTAAACTGAGTATTTACGTGTTTTACACAAGCTAGGGTGAGTTGGAAACTCGAGAGCATAGGTTTAAGGTGAGTGGTCTGAAATTGACAAAGGACCCCGACGCACATTTTCCACTCACAAGGTTGTGGGTGTATGGAATGAGCTACCAGAGGGAGTGGAGGAGGCTATTGCACTCAGAAAATTGCAATGGTAATCGGATGAGTTTCTGGATAGGATGGGTTTAGAGGGATTGAGGAGAAATGCTGTGGAACGGGACTTGTTTAATTTTGGTGATGTGGTGAGCATGGATGAGATACACCGAAGTCTCTGTTTCCACGCGGTGTACCCCAATAACCTTGCGTTGCTTACACCGGTTTTAAAGGATTACTTATCAGCGGTGCTTGCCGTCGCAGTCTGTAGCACAATCATTTAGTCTGTTCGACTGCTCACGGGAAAGGTAGTATTGTGAAACACTGCAGAAACGAACGACTTCCTTACTTTTGCTCCGACTGACCATGCTTCGTGAAACTTTCCCAGATCCTCAGTTGAGGATTTTTGCTGCTGCAAGTTACCTCAGAACCCCTGTTAACTCGTAATGTATTGACCGAATCGCAAACAGAAAGCATTTAACACGGAACACAAACAAAACGGGCATACCTAATGCATGTTCAGACACAGCGAAGCATGAATGCTAAATGTGAGACAGTCCGAGGGCATGAGGCATAAAGTAATCTCACAACTAACAACAGGGCAATTCCAAACTACTCTTTCAAACATACTGCAGCCTTAGTGCACCACCACTTCCCAGACAATGCTGAAAAGAGAGAAAGAAAGAATATAATAAGTATGGGCCATAAAAAAGTGAATTTCACCAATCACAGTCTCGATTAGATTACCTTTCCCTTCCGGTGTCTCCAGGACGGAAATGCAGGAAATGGGAGAAATTCAATAACATATGCATTGGAAAGATTTTCCCATTCGCCAGAAAGCCAAATAACGATGAATCGACTCACCGCCGGACTTTGTTTCACAACAGCGATGAAATAACAGTCTCCATTCGGTTCCAGTAAAACCTCAACTTGCCTGGAACATAAACCAATCGCTGAGCTGCTTGCGATTTTCTGCAGGGGAGGCGAATAACATCATGGCAGCTGAGAGACCTGACAATACTCGGCACCTGTCCACAGTTAATTCTCCGAGAACATCAATGCAGCGGGGATCGAAGCAGCATTCGAGCTGGTCAGCTGAAATGGCAGTGGTGGGATTCGAACCCACGCCCCTTTCAGGACTGGAACCTGGATCCAGCGCCTTAGACCGCTCGGCCACACTACCAGACAGCCTGAGCGTCCATTTTCTTGCATTTCGAATTGTGCTCCTGCATAACCACACATGCAAAGTCACATGAAAAGGGTTCCATGGTCCCTGTCCGACTCGCACAGCAGCTGGTATGTGCCCGGCTACAATGTCTATTTCGCAGCAGATAATGAAAGCCCATCAATCCAGACAAAAATCAATGGTAAGCTGTGTCTATCTTCTCAGACTCTTTTCAGCCAGAAATGTATCTTTGACTGCGTGAGAATATATGTTCGGTAATGATTTGGTCAAATCACCATGAGCTGCTTGACATTACTTCAATTTCGATTCTTGCTTTGCTGAATGATTTCACCGATTGCTCGAAACAGGACAACGTTCACGTTTACACGGAACACGAAACACACCGGACTACAGGGAAAATGCACAAAGCTGAGCAGGCCGTGTTCCACATCATACCGTGCACTATATTTTCAGTCACTGTGTCTGTTTTGCAAAGAATGTTCTCCACCCTAAAACCGGAGGTAGCATTACAATCCGAGAACGACAGATCACCTTGTGAGGATGATATGACCTCGGGGCTGGTTCGAGATGCCACTTTCCTTGCCTTTTACCTTAACCGTGCAATTGGCTGCAGGGATATTCACACCTGGACATGAGCCACATCGATACCGACTGACTTGGAAACCTGTGTGGGAAGCGACGAGAAGCGACTCAATAAATCTTGCTAAATTCCATGGTGCTCATTAGAAATGCAGTTTCTGTTCACCTCAATTTAAAAGGCAGTTTCTGAACATAGTAACTGAAGTCAAAAGGTAATTATCTCACCCCACCCCAATTCCGGGAGAGGTGCTAACTGCACTTGATTGCTTTTTGTTCTCGATGTGAAGAGTTCTCAGGCATGAGTCACCTTCACGTCTCTTGGTGCTGAGTGACTTACAAAGAAGGAGTTTCACCAGAGCTGCAACTGCCTCACTTTCCCACTCGCCCTGCCCGTTTACAGTTTCCTGCTCGTCAGTGATTTAAAGAAAACCAAAAGGTTGCGATGTTATTCTGCAGCCTCTCTGTCAATTCCTCCGTTTCAGTTCCAACATGGCTTAGATCTCGGGGCTCACCTTAATACTAGCGACGCTATGAAACCACAAGTCCAGAGGTTCCTCTGGGAGTGCAATTTCTTTCATTGCTGTTGCTGATTGAATGAGTCACTAACGTGCGAACTGATCCAAACCATGATTCAGCACCTCTGCTGCCAATTCTCGCACGTTGAATAACGACAGAGAGTTTCCAAATGAGGCCTTGCAGAGACGACTTTGGTTTACATTTGACAGACAGACTAGTTCAGGAATCAGTGGTGCGCTGATCAGTAGCACCAGCGCATCAGCTTCTTCCCTGTCTTTGAACCGGTCCGCCTGCGCAAGGAATGCAAATGCGGGACAGTTTTTCGTGGAAGGGATCAGAACGCGGTAACTACACTCTCAAACAGAATGACTTATGATCAGAACCAGGTTTTACAATGGTTCTGATCAGAACAAGCCTTTACAATGCTTTGCTCACTAATTAAATGGAAGTGCATCACATTTCACAAAGAGAGCAGATTTGTTCGAGCATTTTCGAAGGCAGATTTGCAGATGGGAGAGCAAGCAAGAAAGCTCCGTTCTTGTCCGTGTAAAAGGCTGCAATTGAAGAACAAAGCAGTTTCTGCCCAGCTTCGAACTGGGGACCTTTCGCGTGTGAGGCGAACGTGATGACCACTACACTACAGAAACGAGCTTCAGCCGAGCGCGTTGCGGCTCTGTGGCATCCAGCACAGAAAGTTGAAGCCATTCTACGTTTCACCTTTCTTTTTCCAATAGCTCGTTGTTATCCAGGGAAATTGACATCTTGAAAAAGTCAAAAAATATAGACTGAAATTAGTGACAAAATATAGACAAGGATGTCGTCAATGTTTGGACTGGAGTGTGAAGTGGAATAAGCTGGGACAACTTTCCCGGCAGCATAACGGCTGCGACATGGTTTTATGGAAGGGTTGTAAACTGAGTATTTATGTGTTTTACACAAGCTAGGGTGAGTTGGAAACTCGAGAGCATAGGTTTAAGGTGAGTGGTCTGAAATTGACAAAGGACCCCGACGCACATTTTCCACTCACAAGGTTGTGGGTGTATGGAATGAGCTACCAGAGGGAGTGGAGGAGGCTATTGCACTCAGAAAATTGCAATGGTAATCGGATGAGTTTCTGGATAGGATGGGTTTAGAGGGATTGAGGAGAAATGCTGTGGAACGGGACTTGTTTAATTTTGGTGATGTGGTGAGCATGGATGAGATACACCGAAGTCTCTGTTTCCACGCGGTGTACCCCAATAACCTTGCGTTGCTTACACCGGTTTTAAAGGATTACTTATCAGCGGAGCTTGCCGTCGCAGTCTGTAGCACAATCATTTAGTCTGTTCGACTGCTCACGGGAAAGGTAGTATTGTGAAACACTGCAGAAACGAACGACTTCCTTACTTTTGCTCCGACTGACCATGCTTCGTGAAACTTTCCCAGATCCTCAGTTGAGGATTTTTGCTGCTGCAAGTTACCTCAGAACCCCTGTTAACTCGTAATGTATTGACCGAATCGCAAACAGAAAGCATTTAACACGGAACACAAACAAAACGGGCATACCTAATGCATGTTCAGACACAGCGAAGCATGAATGCTAAATGTGAGACAGTCCGAGGGCATGAGGCATAAAGTAATCTCACAACTAACAACAGGGCAATTCCAAACTACTCTTTCAAACATACTGCAGCCTTAGTGCACCACCACTTCCCAGACAATGCTGAAAAGAGAGAAAGAAAGAATATAATAAGTATGGGCCATAAAAAAGTGAATTTCACCAATCACAGTCTCGATTAGATTACCTTTCCCTTCCGGTGTCTCCAGGACGGAAATGCAGGAAATGGGAGAAATTCAATAACATATGCATTGGAAAGATTTTCCCATTCGCCAGAAAGCCAAATAACGATGAATCGACTCACCGCCGGACTTTGTTTCACAACAGCGATGAAATAACAGTATCCATTCGGTTCCAGTAAAACCTCAACTTGCCTGGAACATAAACCAATCGCTGAGCTGCTTGCGATTTTCTGCAGGGGAGGCGAATAACATCATGGCAGCTGAGAGACCTGACAATACTCGGCACCTGTCCACAGTTAATTCTCCGAGAACATCAATGCAGCGGGGATCGAAGCAGCATTCGAGCTGGTCAGCTGAAATGGCAGTGGTGGGATTCGAACCCACGCCCCTTTCAGGATTGGAACCTGGATCCAGCGCCTTAGACCGCTCGGCCACACTACCAGACAGCCTGAGCGCCCATTTTCTTGCATTTCGAATTGTGCTCCTGCATAACCACACATGCAAAGTCACATGAAAAGGGTTCCATGGTCCCTGTCCGACTCGCACAGCAGCTGGTATGTGCCCGGCTACAATGTCTATTTCGCAGCAGATAATGAAAGCCCATCAATCCAGACAAAAATCAATGGTAAGCTGTGTCTATCTTCTCAGACTCTTTTCAGCCAGAAATGTATCTTTGACTGCGTGAGAATATATGTTCGGTAATGATTTGGTCAAATCACCATGAGCTGCTTGACATTACTTCAATTTCGATTCTTGCTTTGCTGAATGATTTCACCGATTGCTCGAAACAGGACAACGTTCACGTTTACACGGAACACGAAACACACCGGACTACAGGGAAAATGCACAAAGCTGAGCAGGCCGTGTTCCACATCATACCGTGCACTATATTTTCAGTCACTGTGTCTGTTTTGCAAAGAATGTTCTCCACCCTAAAACCGGAGGTAGCATTACAATCCGAGAACGACAGATCACCTTGTGAGGATGATATGACCTCGGGGCTGGTTCGAGATGCCACTTTCCTTGCCTTTTACCTTAACCGTGCAATTGGCTGCAGGGATATTCACACCTGGACATGAGCCACATCGATACCGACTGACTTGGAAACCTGTGTGGGAAGCGACGAGAAGCGACTCAATAAATCTTGCTAAATTCCATGGTGCTCATTAGAAATGCAGTTTCTGTTCACCTCAATTTAAAAGGCAGTTTCTGAACATAGTAACTGAAGTCAAAAGGTAATTATCTCACCCCACCCCAATTCCGGGAGAGGTGCTAACTGCACTTGATTGCTTTTTGTTCTCGATGTGAAGAGTTCTCAGGCATGAGTCACCTTCACGTCTCTTGGTGCTGAGTGACTTACAAAGAAGGAGTTTCACCAGAGCTGCAACTGCCTCACTTTCCCACTCGCCCTGCCCGTTTACAGTTTCCTGCTCGTCAGTGATTTAAAGAAAACCAAAAGGTTGCGATGTTATTCTGCAGCCTCTCTGTCAATTCCTCCGTTTCAGTTCCAACATGGCTTAGATCTCGGGGCTCACCTTAATACTAGCGACGCTATGAAACCACAAGTCCAGAGGTTCCTCTGGGAGTGCAATTTCTTTCATTGCTGTTGCTGATTGAATGAGTCACTAACGTGCGAACTGATCCAAACCATGATTCAGCACCTCTGCTGCCAATTCTCGCACGTTGAATAACGACAGAGAGTTTCCAAATGAGGCCTTGCAGAGACGACTTTGGTTTACATTTGACAGACAGACTAGTTCAGGAATCAGTGGTGCGCTGATCAGTAGCACCAGCGCATCAGCTTCTTCCCTGTCTTTGAACCGGTCCGCCTGCGCAAGGAATGCAAATGCGGGACAGTTTTTCGTGGAAGGGATCAGAACGCGGTAACTACACTCTCAAACAGAATGACTTATGATCAGAACCAGGTTTTACAATGGTTCTGATCAGAACAAGCCTTTACAATGCTTTGCTCACTAATTAAATGGAAGTGCATCACATTTCACAAAGAGAGCAGATTTGTTCGAGCATTTTCGAAGGCAGATTTGCAGATGGGAGAGCAAGCAAGAAAGCTCCGTTCTTGTCCGTGTAAAAGGCTGCAATTGAAGAACAAAGCAGTTTCTGCCCAGCTTCGAACTGGGGACCTTTCGCGTGTGAGGCGAACGTGATGACCACTACACTACAGAAACGAGCTTCAGCCGAGCGCGTTGCGGCTCTGTGGCATCCAGCACTGAAAGTTGAAGCCATTCTACGTTTCACCTTTCTTTTTCCAATAGCTCGTTGTTATCCAGGGAAATTGACATCTTGAAAAAGTCAAAAAATATAGACTGAAATTAGTGACAAAATATAGACAAGGATGTCGTCAATGTTTGGACTGGAGTGTGAAGTGGAATAAGCTGGGACAACTTTCCCGGCAGCATAACGGCTGCGACATGGTTTTATGGAAGGGTTGTAAACTGAGTATTTACGTGTTTTACACAAGCTAGGGTGAGTTGGAAACTCGAGAGCATAGGTTTAAGGTGAGTGGTCTGAAATTGACAAAGGACCCCGACGCACATTTTCCACTCACAAGGTTGTGGGTGTATGGAATGAGCTACCAGAGGGAGTGGAGGAGGCTATTGCACTCAGAAAATTGCAATGGTAATCGGATGAGTTTCTGGATAGGATGGGTTTAGAGGGATTGAGGAGAAATGCTGTGGAACGGGACTTGTTTAATTTTGGTGATGTGGTGAGCATGGATGAGATACACCGAAGTCTCTGTTTCCACGCGGTGTACCCCAATAACCTTGCGTTGCTTACACCGGTTTTAAAGGATTACTTTTCAGCGGAGCTTGTCGTCGCAGTCTGTAGCACAATCATTTAGTCTGTTCGACTGCTCACGGGAAAGGTAGTATTGTGAAACACTGCAGAAACGAACGACTTCCTTACTTTTGCTCCGACTGACCATGCTTCGTGAAACTTTCCCAGATCCTCAGTTGAGGATTTTTGCTGCTGCAAGTTACCTCAGAACCCCTGTTAACTCGTAATGTATTGACCGAATCGCAAACAGAAAGCATTTAACACGGAACACAAACAAAACGGGCATACCTAATGCATGTTCAGACACAGCGAAGCATGAATGCTAAATGTGAGACAGTCCGAGGGCATGAGGCATAAAGTAATCTCACAACTAACAACAGGGCAATTCCAAACTACTCTTTCAAACATACTGCAGCCTTAGTGCACCACCACTTCCCAGACAATGCTGAAAAGAGAGAAAGAAAGAATATAATAAGTATGGGCCATAAAAAAGTGAATTTCACCAATCACAGTCTCGATTAGATTACCTTTCCCTTCCGGTGTCTCCAGGACGGAAATGCAGGAAATGGGAGAAATTCAATAACATATGCATTGAAAAGATTTTCCCATTCGCCAGAAAGCCAAATAACGATGAATCGACTCACCGCCGGACTTTGTTTCACAACAGCGATGAAATAACAGTATCCATTCGGTTCCAGTAAAACCTCAACTTGCCTGGAACATAAACCAATCGCTGAGCTGCTTGCGATTTTCTGCAGGGGAGGCGAATAACATCATGGCAGCTGAGAGACCTGACAATACTCGGCACCTGTCCACAGTTAATTCTCCGAGAACATCAATGCAGCGGGGATCGAAGCAGCATTCAAACAGTGGAGTGGATCAGCTGAAATGGCAGTGGTGGGATTCGAACCCACGCCCCTTTCAGGACTGGAACCTGGATCCAGCGCCTTAGACCGCTCGGCCACACTACCAGACAGCCTGAGCGTCCATTTTCTTGCATTTCGAATTGTGCTCCTGCATAACCACACATGCAAAGTCACATGAAAAGGGTTCCATGGTCCCTGTCCGACTCGCACAGCAGCTGGTATGTGCCCGGCTACAATGTCTATTTCGCAGCAGATAATGAAAGCCCATCAATCCAGACAAAAATCAATGGTAAGCTGTGTCTATCTTCTCAGACTCTTTTCAGCCAGAAATGTATCTTTGACTGCGTGAGAATATATGTTCGGTAATGATTTGGTCAAATCACCATGAGCTGCTTGACATTACTTCAATTTCGATTCTTGCTTTGCTGAATGATTTCACCGATTGCTCGAAACAGGACAACGTTCACGTTTACACGGAACACGAAACACACCGGACTACAGGGAAAATGCACAAAGCTGAGCAGGCCGTGTTCCACATCATACCGTGCAGCATAGTTTCAGTAACTGTTTCTATTCGAGAAGCCACTTTCCTTGCCCTTTACCTTAACCGTGCAATTTACTGCAGAGATGTTCACACCTGGACTTGAGCCACATGGATATCAACTGAGTTGGAAACCTGTGTGGGAATCGACAAGAAGCGACTCAATAAATTTTGCTAAACTCCATGGTGCTTTTTAGAAATGCAGTTTGTGTCCAAGTAAATCGAAAAGGCAGTTTCTGAACATAGCGACAGAAGTTACTGCTCACCCCACCCCCACTCCGGAAGTGGTGCTAACTGCACTTGGTTGCTTTTTGTTCTCGATGTGAAGATCTCTCACGAATGAGTCACCTGCATATCTCTTGTTGCTGAGAGACTCACAAAGAAAGAATTTCACCAGAGCTGCAACTGCCTCACTTTCCCACTCGCTCTCCCCGTTTACATTTTCCTTCTCGTCAGTGATTTAAAGAAAACCAAAAGGATGCGATGTTATTCTTGCCAATGCAAGCAGATTGCCAAATCTTAGTTTTAAAATCTTGCTGCAACTGTTCTGATCTTAATGAAGGCACACATGGGATTCAGTGCAGTAATGATCCCCTAAACTGGAGAAGGAAATCCTTGCCTTCAAGAATACGTCCGGAATGTTCACTGATTCATCCCAGTGATGGCAGGACTGTCCTCTGGAAGCATATGAGTAAAATCATTCAATGTTCCATGGAGTTTCGAATGAGTGGTGAAGGGAAAGTCTCCATTCACAAATTAATCATTCAGTAGAATTCAATACAGGGACCCATGAAATGATGAACACATTGAAAAAGAACATGGACGTACGATACACAATAGCTAAGACAATTACTATGTGAAAAAACTTTGATTTCAGATCCACGGTGGCCTTTGGTGATGACATTTACTGTCCAGAACCAGTCTGCACTGGAATGACTGGAGACACACTATGAAGTATTTGAACTTGAGTCGCCTTTAGAAATAGCTGAGGCTCACTCAGGGCACGGGGAGTTAGAGATGTTGGCCTTACAAAACTTTCAAACATTTCATGGAAGAATAAAGGGAGTGATAGATAATTTTCGATCCTACGGAGATGATGTTCATGAACTGGATAGATAATAATTTACCTGAGTGGAGTTTATACATAGTGACGTCATATTTAAAAAGCAAAGAGTTCATAGTGTGACTGTAAAATCTTCAGGTCACCCTCAGTGGGAGCATTGTGTGTAATCCTTGTCCTCATGCTCCACCAACAACATGTGAAGAGGTTAGAAAGGACACCGACGCTGTTTCCTGGATAGCAAGATATTAGAAAGCCAAGTGACGTTGTTTACTGAGACATAAAAATATCAGAAAGGATGCAAACGGGATGATGGAAAGAATGAGGGAGTTTATTCACGAGATCTGGAAATGCTGGAGCAGAAACACCCAAGTTTGAAGTCAACAAATGAGATTTTCACATAACGTGAGGTTTGAATGACTAAATCAGGGAAATCCCCTCTTTCGAGTGAATCAATAACTTTAGTTAGAGCTTCAAAACCATTAGTGAATGATTAAGAAAAGTTTGAATGAGAGTTTCTTCCAATCAATACAGTTAGTTAAATCGTGAACGACTTTCCAGAAATAAAACGTAGAAGCTGATTTCACAGTGTTTTAAAAGATACACGAACAAACATACAAGGAGGGAATTTACCATTGAGAGGAAGTCAGTGTGGTTGCGTAAGAATTTCGAATTTGGTTGACTTCAGCCACAAAGACATTTCATGAACACGTAGAACTGATTAAGATTGAGTAAAAAACGTTCATGGATTGGTAAGGTGTGGCGTGTTATTCATGGTGAAACTCTGTAAATGGAGCTGATGTCCTAAAATAACTGCAGACAGAAGTTATATCCTAATCAGTCGGAATTGAATCGTCACTTGGAGACGCAACACCTACTTTAAAGATTCGACCACATTCACATGATGTTATGTATATTTCGTACATTCTTTACTCCACCCAAGAAATGCACCAAGAAGATCTGTTATTTTGTATTGTTAACCCTCTGTACTTCTCTGCAGCATGCCATTGAAGATAAAATATGCTCAGGCCAAAATTCAATTCAATACAATATTCAAACGGTCCTATGTGATTTTTCCTTTTTGATTATTGCAATAACCTTTGCGACTTTGCAACAAAATGCATAACATAAAACCAGTTCAACATTTATTTTCGCGAAATTAAAGCAATGCACATGGGAAACGTTATCCACCTGCTGAACAATCACCTTTGGCTCTCTCTCCACACATGTCTCTTCACGTTTTAACTACTTGCAGTATGTTTGTTGATCAAGGAGTTATTATCCAATAAAGGTCATTTCTCAATCCACAAACACGGGTATTTTCCCATAAACTTGGCTTTGCTCAATATCACCTTCTATCCGTACCCCTCAAGACAATGAATAATTGAAGCTGCTCCATGTGAGGCTCAAACTTAAAACTTCAGCGCAGCACAGCCCACTATACTGGCACAGAGATACCATGCACTGTCACCTGCATCACAGGAGCAACACATTAATGCTTATCTCCAAGTTCCTGGTTGTACCTTAACGTTTGGGAAACCGAAGTTCTCTGATTCCATGGCTAGTAACGGGGATTTAACGATCATCTTCACCAGTGGTTCTGACTCCGAGTGAGGAAAATGGTGAGCTACTCATTGCAAAGATGGGTAGATTTTTGAAATATATAATTGCAACATTTGCCTTCACTAACCAATGAACATTTTATTTTGTTTTTCATCTGTAGAAATCTTAAAATCTTCATCTTTAACAGACTCAATGACAGATCTCCATTGTGTCTCTGGTATCAAATTCCAAAGTGTAAACCCCCTCTGAATTCTTCCACCACAGTCCGCTTTTTGGTAGTGTTCCTGTTGTGGGAAATGCACTTCCCCGTGTGTCAACTGCTGCTCCCAGCATTCTCTCTGGCACTGCACTAATTTTCCTTCTGACACTTGCTCACTGTGTTGCTGTGATCATACTTGGTGTTGCATGGCCCAGGAAAATGATACAGATCAAGGTTTTTGCATTGCTGAATTCAATTGTCTGTTTAGTCTTATTTAGGATTTTGAAAGTGTCTGTTCTATACAGAAGTGCTGGTCAAAAACATCTGAGCAGAAGAAAGGTGTTCTGAATAATGACATTGAGCACTATGCACTCTCCTCCAGTCTCGAAAACAATTCCTCACAGGCAATTTAATAGACAATAGACAATAGGTGCAGGAGTAGGCCATTCTGCCCTTCGAGCCGGCACTACCATTCATTGCGATCATGGCTGATCATCCTCAATCAGTATCCTGTTCCTGCCTTATCCCCATAACCCTTGAGTCCACTATCCTTATGAGCTCTAGCCAACGCTTTCTTGAAGGAACACATCCTGCTTTCTCGGGTTCTTCATTCTGTTGACTTCAAATCTTCACAGAATTCAACAGACTTTGTTACATAGTCTTTTCTTCATTTTTGCTTAGATCACTGTAAGCAGAGTGTCACAGTGGGAATGCCATTGCCCCACAACCCAGAGGTCAGACCATACTCTTGGGACCGTACTGTGCTATTTAGCATTTCACCAGACCAGGGAGAAATATCTGCTGTTCTGCATAATTTACGCAATTCACTTATTCATGCACGAGCTCATATACGTGACGAGGTGGCCGAGAGGTTAAGGCGATGGACTGCTAATCCATTGTGCTCTGCACGCGTGGGTTCGAGTCCCACTCTCGTCGCTGTTTTCAATGTTGCTATTTTTGCATGCTCACTCCTGTCTTATTGAAATTGGAACTCCAATGGTCAGTTTATATGCATCGACGCTATTATAAAATCTCAAAGAATAATTTGAGTCAGTTGCTTAAACTGCATTGAAACGTAGATCACATTGGGATAATGAAAAGTAACGCGATTTTCTTTTTCAAAGCTGCTGTGACCTTTTATCATATGAAAGAGATCCAGGAAACCAAAATACAAGAGATGCGAAGCGCATGTTTATGTAATGCGATTCTTAATGACTGTTTTTTCAAATGAAATCTGGAGCAGGTTGAGTAGAAGTGATTCATGTTGGTGAGAAGAGCACAGAAAGGCAGAACAAAATAATGGAAATATTTCAAAAGGGGCAGGGCGTGGGTGTTGGGGCACCGAGAACTGGCTGAAAATGCACAGAAGAGAATTGCAGATATGGGTGCCATGCATGGATACGGAGAGACTTTCACATTGGTCTCTTTATCGCCCGTTGCTCTCGCCATTGATGAAGGCTGGACACAAGACACAGATAAACACAAGATGTGGGAATCAAGCTCCAAAACGTTATGCAGACACTGGATGCATCACATTGAACTATGGACAACTGGAGAAGTAGCATGCTCACTGCAGGGACTGAACCTAAACTGTGGAGCAATAATCGCAAATTCATGCAGCATTAGCATGAAAAATGATTTAATGTGTCTTTATACGCATGTCATTAACAGACGTTTCGTTCTAATACCTGTGTCATTGAAAGAAAAGGACACCACATGTCAAGATGGATGACAACGTAACCAAGTTTGCTTTGAAATTGAGATCCATTTCATCATTGTACACAGTGGACAAGTTCATTTTAAATAATACAAACCACATTCCCTCACCTGTAATAAAAGTGTGATTTCATTACAAACATTGCCCTTGCTAAGTGGCAGTTACTCAACATGAAAAATATGATGTAATTTTTATTGAGCATACATCAATTAGCACCATTATCTAACTTCGGATTGACTGCAATATGCACATGATAAACAATATTTAAGAAAGAATGTCTTTTGGAAGTAATGATTCGGTGCTGACGAAAAATAATATTAAATTCACATGATGCGGATATTCCACCAATGGCTCCAATGGTGGAAATGGTCAGTGGGCACTATTTCTAAGTTGGTATAGAGGTGTGTGAGTTGCAAGGGTTGGGAGATCCCACCTCATCTGGAGCAGCGTCTGCTCACATGGACCAGGGAGCATTGGGGCAGCAGGCTGGGAGTTCCAACCACACCTGGAGAAGCTTTTATTGACTTGGAGTAGCAGGGAGCATTGGGGAAGCAGGCTGGGAGATCCAACCTAACCCGGAGCAGCTTCTATTGACGTGGAGCAGCAGGGACCATTGGAACATCAGACTGCGGGATCTTACCTAATTTGAAGCAGCTTCAGTCGACATGGAGCAAGGAGTTTTGTGAGATCCGTCTGGGAGCTCCACTCTCACCTGGAGCAGCTTTTAATGTCAAGTAGCAGCGGGAAGCATTGGGACATCAGAGTGATAGATCCAGCCTCAACTGGACCGCTTCTATTGACATGGAGGAGGGAGCATTTGGACATCAGACTGGGAGGACCAACCTCACAAGGACCAGCCCTTAATGACATGTAGCACCTGTGAGCATTTGGGCATGAGAGTGGTAGATCCAACCTCAACTGGACCGCTTCTATTGACATGGAGCAGGGAGCATTGAGGCATCAGACTGGGATCCCCAAATTAAATTGAAGAAGCTGCTATTGACATGGAGCAGCAAGGAGCATTGGAACGTTAGGTTGGGAGCTCCAACCTCACCTGGAGTAGCTGGTATTTACATGGAAGAGAAGGGAGGATTGGGACATTAGGCTGGGGGAAAGGATATTCAACTATTTTAATCTGAAGTAAAATAGGTTCCAAAACTCAGATGTTAATTGATTTATGAAGAAACTTTCCCAGGAAAATAATTAATACTTTCGATACTAAAGACAAGTCCTGCAAATATCCAACTCAGGAAAATGCATTGGTACAGAGAGAAATGGGGGTGATGTTTCATGTCTTTGTCTTTTCTTTTCTGGCCGACTCTGCACTGGATTACATCACGGGAAGGACGTTTTCACTCATTTCATATTGTTCAGTTTCCTGCAAATACGGACAGGTCATTAACGCAATCTAAACCGAAAATTAATGGGAATATGTGATGTTATGATTAGGCTAGAGTTTACCTCTAATTAGGGTGAAAACGCAGCAAAGTAAGTTGCAATTTTCTTGATCAGCAGCGACCTCATTGATTAGCTGCTCGAATTGTGAATGGTAGTTTTTTTTAAGACAATTTGAAGTGGATCATTGATGGTGATTATCTTTGTTCTTTGTTCACCTTGTGACTGTTACTGTTATTGCTCATGTCGTTGTCAGCACCACAGCTCTGCAGCGTGTAAAATTTCAGCTGTGCATCTGGCCAGTGGTACAGCCATTCGTATAGCTGGCTACGGATCAGGCAGGTGCAGGTTCAAGTTTTGCTTGGCACAAGCGCATTGTGGAGATTCAGCACACATCCAAACTTTTTTTTTTGTTACACTGAGGTGGATAATATTTGAAATTTTCATCTCCACGAACGAAAATTCGTTTACTGTCTTCGATCAATTAAACATTACCAAGAGCTCTCAAAGTTAAAAATCACATTGCATCAGATTGTATCGAACAAGCATATTTGGAAGCACCAGTGTTCCGTGCACTGTTTCTTCATCAGGTGGTTGTGAACTGTTGGACTCTAATCTGGCTTTGTATGATTTTAAATTTGTCCACCCCAGTCCAACACCAACACATCTATGTCATGGGTACAATCGACACCACGAACGATCAATTAAAATCCAGATGATCTTCCAAACGATCGCGCATATTGACACACACATCAAGTTTCTGCAGAAAGACACACACCTGATGAAGGAGCGGCTGTCTGAAAGCTAGTGTTTCCAAATAAACCTGCTGGACTATGCCCTGACGTTGTGTAATTTTTAACTTTGTCTACCCAACTCAAACATTGGCACTTCCATATCATTGAGAACATCAGTCATGTCCCAGCGCTGTCAGAGAAGGCAATCTTGGAATAGCCTCACTCATTGTTCAGAAGGTACGTTTAATTTTCAGAAACCAACCCACTCAATCGTGAATTACTGCAGATTGTTAATGTGCTGAGCTATTTGTTTTAGCTTTACATTAAATGGAAGCCGGTTAGCTCAGTCCGCTGGCTAACTGGTTTTTGGTATAGAGTGAGACTAACAACGTGGGATTAATTGTCGCACTGTCTCAGGGTGCCAGAAGGATCATCATCTCCTCTGCGTACATGATCTGTAATACAATGTGACTCTAGTGAGTAGGAATGCAACTGTCGATGTCAAGCATCATTATCATTGCCATCGATTGCCTTGGTCATTTGGTCACAATGACCAGGAACGGGACTGAGTCCTTTTAATACTCACTGCTTTAACGGGATACGGAAAAATGTTGTGCAAAATAGACTTGAATGAAAACTGGGTTTCCAAGGGTCGCTGCGTTGTTTACAGAAAATGTTACATTATCACAGGGCTTCTCACTCGGTCGGCTTCAATTCGGCACAGAATTCGATTCAACCACACTTCATGAACATGCTTCTGCAAGATCCTACAGACAACATGAAACACACTGCAGTCATCATTAATCTTCACCATGGCTTCATTCAAGGACATAATGCACAGTTTTCATGAATACTGAAGACATAAGAATGTCATGCAAGAGCAAATTGAATTTCAGTTTAAATTGTAAAGTGATAAGAATCTAGAGTAAGATACAGAACGCCCGAAATTCATGTTTATTACCGTGGTCAGAACTCTAGTCAGAAAAAGGGGAAATCTGTCCCTGAATCCCCAATATCTAACCGCCAGTTTGCTCCATGTTTCTAGTTGGAAACCTGTGTGAAGGAGCATGCAGCTTGAAAGAGCACCTGGGACAACCCTCCCCTGTCTGATTCGAAGCTACAACAGCAGCTGTGAGAGCGGTGGGATAAACGGGAGGACCTTGGTATTCCGTGGTGCAGATTCACATTGTCCTCATCATGCTATTGTTAAAAACCCTCTGTCAGAAACAGCACAGACTGAGAGGAATAGGAGGGGACCATTTCACCCACCAGCGCTACCCCGCCATTTGACATAATTACGGCTGATCGAACAGGTCAATGTCTTTTCCTAGCCCATCTACATCAACCTATCACCCAAAGGGAAAAAGACACTGAATAAATCGAAACACTCTGTGCAACCGTGGGAGGGAACTGTGTTGAAAGACAGTGGGTATCTGCAGTGGGTTTTGTGAATGAGCAGCCGATTGCTGGCTGATCATATTTCAAATGATATGATTTTCTTAAAACTCACCACCAAGAAAGTGAGGAACCTTCTCTGGTCAGTAGCAGGGACGAGAACTCCAGACGATGGGAACTGACGATGAAGCAGCAGAACAATCATTGAATCAGCTGAAATCTGAACAAAATTGCGATTCTGGGGTGAATCAAACCCACAAACTGTGAATCGCGATCTTAACAATGCAGTAGATGTCCACCACGTCTTTCATTGTGCCACTGAGCTGCACTAGCCTCCATTTTACTGCACCGAAAGTTACAGTATTCAACTCTTTCAATAAATATCTGTTTATCTTCGCCCCACCTTCCAGTACCTGCTCCTTATCCGTGCATGCTCTAGCTCCTCAAGTGTTCGGCTCAATACTCCTGAAGTAGTTTGATGACTCTTAGCTTTAGCACACGTTCAAACAGTGAGTTCCAGACAAACAACCGTCTCCGGATGTAAACATTCTTCCTAAATCTTCACTGAATATCCTCTCTGTAGCGTTTCATCTATAACCCTGGTTATTTACCCTTCCCATAAGAAGTTTATTCCTGTCAAACATATCTATTCCATTTCTGTGCACGTTAATCAATTTCTCTCTCAGCTTTCTCCGCTCTCAGATAGAGAGCCCCAGTCGAGCTCATCTATCTTTGCATTGGCGAGAGTGTAGTACTTTAAAAGCACAGAACGTCTGGCAGCATCCGAGGAGGAGGAGAATCGATGTTTCGGGCATAAGCCCTTCACCAGGAAAGAGGCTTTTGAGTCGGGGTTGAGGGAGGGGAATGGGGTTGGTGGTCAGGTAGCTGGGAAACCGATAGATGGATGAAGAGAGGTAGAAGGTGGTAGTTCGGAGGGGCAATGATGGCCGGGTCCAGAGAGCAGTGCCTAGCTTTAGGCTTGGGATTGGGATAATGTTGGGGGAGGTGAAATGAGGAAGCTGTTGAAATACACATTTATCCCGTATGGTTGCAGGGTCCTAAGGTGGAACAAAAGATTTTCTTCCTCCAGGCATCGGCTGGCAATGGAATGTCGGTGTTGTTTTTTTCCCGAAACATCGATTTTCCTACTCCTCAGATGCTGTCTGACGTGCTGAGCATTTCCAGCACTACACTCTCGACTCTGAGCTCCAGCACCTGCAGCCCTCACTTTCGCTTATCTTCGCAGGGGGAATGGTCGAGCTCAGGTACCACGTTGATAAATCTCCTCTGACCACAATCCCGTCCAAACGCACGTTTCCTGAAGGCTGGCAATCACAACAGAATAAAGTTATCAAAAGAAGTGTAGAAACATCGGAACCAAATCAGCTGGTCTAGTGCATCTGGGGAGAAATTTTCGAGCCAAACAATCCGCCTTTGGAATGAATGGTATGTGTAGATGGGGCAGGAACATGAAAGAAGATATTCTGGGTCTAAAATGATTGAACTCCATGTTGGGTACTGAAGATTGCACTGTCTCTCATTCGGAAATGACGTGCCACTCTTCCAACTTGCACAGGCCATGCGGGAGCTCTGCAGCAGACCAAACTGACATGGAGGCATGGGAACACAGTGGGAATTTGCAGTGACAGGAATCTAGAAGCTCAAGTTCTTTTTCTGTTTGCAGACAGAACATAGGTGTACTCGCGTTTGTCACCCATTCTGTTTTTTTCTCCCCAGTCTTGACGAGATCACATTGTGAGCAGGAAATGCAGCTTGCTAAATTGAGTGAGAGGCAGATAAATCACTGGAACTTTAGACAGTGAGGAGAGACATCGTAAACAAGTAGCATTGCATCTTCTGAGATTTCGTGCAATTGTGCAATATGGGGAAGTGTTGGGGGCCAAAGAGGACTGGATAATGGTGCTCAGAGAGAAATTGTCCTACATAGTGGCGGTATTCCGTGGTATGGGCGAGTGGGGAAAGGATAGTAGAATGTATATTTTCCTGAGCTACCTTCTATAAGTAAACACTTCACTACGAGCAAAACTACCTAATGATTTTCATTCCAACACTCTAGGTACAGCTTACAGAAGTCACGTGTTTGCACAGTCACTGTCATTGTGTCTCCCCGGGAGCAGCAGCATTCCCACACGCTGATTCAGACAACACAGTTCTTAGTCTGACATGTCCGTTCGAGAATGGAAGGACAGGTATTAATAACCACTCTTGTAACTGAGTACCTGTATTGCTCAATAATAATCGCTTAACTATCCGAACCCCTTTTTAAATCACTTGATGCAGAGCCTTGTATGTCTTGGCATCACAAATGCACATCTGAATACTTCGGAAAGTTATGTGGATTTTGCCTCTCCGATCCTTGCATGCACTGTGTTTCAGATTTCAGCCACCCACTGCTTGCAAACGTATTTCCACGCATTCACTGTAATCTTTCCGCATCTGACCTTAACTCGATGCCTGCTCATGATGGAAATCGCCGTCAAAGTGAAACATGCATTTCAGTCTAAGCTATCCATACTCCTTTATATTTTGTACATCTTAATCATGCTCCCTCAATCTACTCTGCTCCACGAAATACAAATCCAGTTTGTTCAATATCTCTTCTTCAGCCCAGACAATATCCTGGGAAATCTCCCCAGCATCGTTTGCAGTGCGATCAGATCCCTGCTATAATGTGAACTGCATAACTACACAGAATAGTCTCGCCAGAGCCGAATGAACAAGTGAAATAAATGATGTGGAAGTCCACGGAACCTGGTGTTTTTTTTTAACAAAGTTTATTTTCCTCAATGCGGCCCTGTGCCCTTTTCCTGTGACTGATGTTTCAATAATCGCTGGTCCATGTCAGTAAAAGCTGCTACATGAGGAGTGATCTCACAGCCGCGGTATAGAAATGGATCAACTGGGTTGAAGGTCCCGATAGTGAGATTTGCGCATGGTCACCCAGCAACAGTGAGCACAGCAGCACAGACTGAATGAGGTCAATGTGAAAGTGACTGTAAGGGAAATGGGAGGCGGTACTTAAAGAAGGTAAGTGATTGCAGGAGGGAGAGAAGGAAAGGGGTTTGATGGAAAAAAAATCATAATGTCTGAGAAAATGTCATGTAAAATCAACTAATTCCTTTCTGTGTTTCTTCAACATGAATCACAAGGAGGAAAATGCAGTAACTCGGATTCCAACGAGCTTCCTACGGCCACAATGCAGAATACTTTAAAATTCAAACCATAAATGAGTCATGCAGGGAAATACATTTTTAAAAAACCCAGCAATTATCACAGTGACAGAGGATATGTTAGGTAGAGTAGCAGATGCACAATAGGAATATTAGGCGAGCGATAGTAGACATGTGGGAAATCAGAATTAGATGAATTTTAAATTCGATATGCCCAGACGCTGTGGTGGTTCCATCAAGTACTGCATGTTGAAGATTGACTTTGATAGATTTCTAGAAACAAAAATGTTCAGGGTAGAGTGCGGGATATTGGTGCATTGTATGTTTCAATAACAATGAGTTTGAAAACGGTTGCTTCCCAAACTTTTTCACACAAGGAGGTACCCATTGCTTCAGTTAGTCACACAACCCCAGTTCCAAGAACCGGAATTCGACAAACGTCGTGGCGCAGCCGCCAATACAAAACCGGAAGTGGGGTCGGAAATGAGCACGTGAAGCTATTCTGTTGCATCAGTGACATGATTGGTAAAGGCGCGATCATAGACTCATAGAGATGTACAGCATGGAAAGAGACTCTTCGGTCCAATCCGTCCATTCCGACCAGATGTCCCAATCCAATCTAATTCCTCCTGCCAGCATTCAGCTCATGTCCCTCCAAATCCTTCTTATTCATATACCCATCCAAATACCTTAGAAATGTTGCAATTGCACCAGCCTCCATCGTTTCGTCTGGCAGCGTATTCCATACACGTGCCACCCTCTGTATGAAAAGTTACCCCTTAGGTCTCGTTTATATCTTTCCCTTCTCAATCTAAATCTATGCCCTCGCGTTCTGGACTCCCCGACCTCAGGGAAAAAAAACCTGACTATCCAAGCACGTGAAATGATGAGGCTGGGTGTGATTCTGGTCAAAGGCGGGGTGGAAAGGTATATTCGTCTCAAATTATCATATTATTAACAATCAGCAGCAGCATTAACCCGCACTGAGGATTGGCTCAGAGGAAGCCTGAGAATTCGAATTAGATTGGATGACTTGCAGTGTGACCACACCGACCCGCCGAAGCAACCCACCCATACCCCTTCACCAAATATTACGGGTAGTTTTAGCATTGCCAATTCAACGAACCAGCACATTTTTGGACTGTGGGAGGGCACCCATGCAAACTTGGGGAGAACGTGCAAACTCCACAAACAGTCAGTCGCCTGAGTCGTGGAATTGAATCTCCTTGGTCTCTGGTACTGCATTGGAAAACCATCTGTGCTGAAAACCATGCATTCACCTTCAATCTGCCGACCGTAATGAATTCTGTCAACATGTGACTCCAGACCAGACACAACAATGTTGTTAATCCATGACTTAGTTCAAGGTGAATTAGAATTAACAACAAATGCTCTTCAATTCAATGATAGCCACATTCCGTGGAAGAATAAGGAGCTGTTAATCCCAACCAGCAATGAACCATGGCTGGATGCGTGTTTCCAGTGAAATGCCACTGTACTCTGATGTAGATCAATGGTTTAGACTTAGTTGCAGGAGCCATGATTTAGAACTTTGCTGATGATGCAACAATTGGTCGTGTAGTTGACTAAGGTTAAAATGCCAGGGACTGCTGGGATGTATCAATCAGGTGGAAAGGTAAAATGCTGAATGGAATTGAATTCAGACCAATGAGTGTAAATGAATTTGGGGAGAAGAAACAATGACAGTGAGCGTTCTGTGTGGTGTAGACAGACAAAGAGATCATGGAGTCGACATGCACGATCTCTGAAGATCAATGGTTAGGGAAATCAGTTGGACTGAAGTATGTACGGCAGGAGCTGGATTCAAATCAATATTAGAGTGGTACTGAAGAAGCATAGCAGGTCAGGCAGCATCCGAGTTACAGAAAAAAGTGACTTTCCGGGCAAAGGACCTTCATCAGGAATAAGTCTGGGAGCCTCAAAGGTGGAGACATAAATAGGAGGACTGGGTCTGGGAAGAATTTAGCTGAGAGTGCAATAGATGGATGGAGATGGGGTTAAAGGTGGTAGGTCGGAGAAGAGGGTGGATCGGATAGGTAGGAAGGGAGGTAAACAGGTGGGACAGGTCAGTTGGATGGTGCCAAGCTGGAAGGTTTGAAGTCGGATAAGGTGGGCGTGAGGAGATGAGGAAACTGGTGAAGACCACATTGATGCCCTGGGGTTGAAGGGTCCCGACATGGGGGATGAGGCGTCGGGTGGTGAGGGAATGGTGGTGGAGGAGGCCCAGGATCTGCATGTTGTCGGGAGAGTGTGGAGGGGATTTGATGTGTTCGGTCTTGGGGCGCTCAGGTTGAATGTTGCGGGAGTCCTGGAAATGTTCACTGAAACGCTCTGCGAGAAGGTGTCTGTTGGTCCCAGTGTAGAGGAGACCCAACCTCTTGCGCTACCAGTATCCTGTATTCCCAATTCCTCCACCTGCTTTGTATCAGCTCCCAAAGGAGAAGCACAGCAGTTCAGACTGCATACGAGGAGCAGTAAGATCGACGTTTCGGGCAATAGTTGAGCTGGGGAGGGGATGAAGGTGATAGGTCAGGGAAGAGGGTGGAGTGGATAGTTGGAAAGGAAGATTGGCAGGGCGGATAAGACATGGGGACAGTGCTGAGCTGGAAGTTTGGAGCTGGTGTGAGGTGGGGAAAGGGGAAATGAGGAAACTGTTGAAGTCCACATTGATGCCCTGGTGTTGAAGTGTTCCGAGGCAGAAGATAAGGCGTTCTTCCTCCAGGCGTCGGGTGGTGAGGGAGGGACGGTGAAGGAGGTTCAGGACGTCCATGTCCTCGGCTGAGTTGGAGCGGGAGTTGAAATTTTGGGCGACAGGGCAGTGTGATTGATAGGTGTGGGTGTCCCAGAGATATTCCGTAAAGTGCTCTGCTCGGAGGCTTCAAGTCTCTCCAATGTGGAGGAGGTCATATCGGGAACCGTGGTTACAATAAATGATATTGGTGGATGTGGAAGGCTCCTTTGGGGCCTTGGATGGAGGTGAGGGAGGAGATGTGGGCGCAGGTTTTGCAATTCCTGCGATGGCAGGGGAAGGTGCCAGGACGGGGTTGGGGGTTGTTGGAGGCCGTGGACCTGACCAGGTTGTCACGGAGGGAACTGTCTTTGGGGAAGGCAGAAAGGAGTGGGGAGGAAAATATATCCCTGGTGGTGGGGTCCGTTTGGAGGTGGCGGAAATGTCGGTGGGTAATTTGGTTTATGCGAAGGTTGGTATGGTGGAAGATGAGCACCAGCGAGGTTCTGTCCTTGTTACGAGTTGGAGGGGTGGAGTCAGAGGGCGGAGGTGCGGGATGTAGACGAGATGCATCGGAGGGCATCTTTCACCACGTGGGAAGGGAAATGGCAGTCTCGAAAGAAGGAGGCCATCATGGTGTGTTCTGCACTCGGTACTTCATTCTCCCTACATCCACCCTCCTCTCATTTATCTCTCTAACCTTCAGGCACTCTGCCTTTATTCCTGATGAAGGGCTTTTGCCCGAAATGTCGATTTTACTGCTCCTTGGATGCTGCCTGAACTGCTGTGCTTTTCCAGCATCACTCTGATCTAACCTCTGGTTTCCAGCATCTGCAGTCATTGTTCTTTCCCTCTGCTCCCAAAGGACCATTTCCACCACATAACACACCAGATGGCCTCCTTCTTTAAAGACCAGACCGTCCCCTCCTATGTGGTTGAAGATGCCCTCCAACGCATTTCATCCATGTTCTGTACCTCCGCCCATGAACCCCACACCTCCAACCACAGCAAGGACAGAACCCCACTGCTCGTTATCTTCTATCCCACCAACCTCCGCATAAATCGCATCATCCGCTGACATGTTCATCATCTCTAAACGGATTCAACCACTAGGGATTTGTTCCCCTCCCCACCCTATCCACTTTCCGCCGAGGCCATTCGCTCTGTGACTGCCTAGTAAAGTCCACGGCCTCTAATGATCCACCCATCCCTCCTGGCACCTTTCCCTGTCACTGCAGGAATTGCAAAAAATGCACCCTCACCTACACCCTCATCTCTGTCTAAGGCTCCAATTGAGGCTTCCACATCCAACAAAGATTCACCTGCACTTCCGTACATGTCATTTCTTGTAACCGTTGCTTCTAATGCGGTCTACTCTAAATTGGGGAGACCGGATGCCTTCTCACAGAGCACATCAAAGAATATCTCCAGGACACCCGCAAGAATCAACCTCAGTGTCCTATGGCAAACATTTCAACTCCCCCTCCCACTCTCCGAGGATATGCATGTCCTTGGTCTCCTCCATCGCCACTGCCTCAGCAACCGATGCCTGCAGGAAGAAATCCTCATCTTCCGCCTTGGGACACTTCAACCTCATGGCATCAATTTGGACTTCAACAGTTTTCTCATTTCTCCATTCTCTACCTTACCCCAGTCCCCACCTTTCAGCTCAACACCGTCCTCCTGACCTGTCACACCTGCGCATCTTCATTCCCACCAATCCAATCCACCTTCTGTTCTGACACGCCCACCTCCATTCACCTACTGCACTCTCAGCTACCTTCTCCCCAACCCCACCCTCCTCCCAGTTATCTCTCTATCCCATATGCTCCCAATCTCATTCCTGATAAAGGACCTTTCCTGAAATGTTCATTTTTCCTGCTCCTCAGATGTCCCGGACCTGCTGTGCTTCTCCAACACCACTCTAACCTGGGGGGAATCAGTTAATTGAGAGGTTTTTCGGACATTGTCTAATGTTGACTACAGGCTGTGGATGATAGTAGAAAATTAGCAAACACCAGATTAGGGAACAGCTGATGGACTGAGCACAAGTCCTGTCACCGCATAAATCAACACGTTTTAAAATTGTAAGATAAAAGATGGAAGGCTGAAGTATGCAACTTTTTCCATCACGACCGTTTCACCAATGAGTTTATCACTGATTCCTTTCCAAGTCAGGGTGCTATGGCCCTTGGAGGGGAACTTTCAAATGGTAGTGTTTCGTTGCATCTTCCAACCTTGTCCTTAGAGTCAGGACAGCTGTTGAGCTTTGAAGGTTCTGTCAAAAATGCCCAAATGACTTACTCCAGTGCATCTTGTAGGTGCAATTGTGCCTTAGTGGTGAAGGGGAATGAATATTACAGGTATTGAAGAGGGTTCAATCAAGTGACTGCATTGTCATGGACTGTGTCCAGTTCCTTAAGTGGTATGGAAGTGACACGCATCGAAGCAAATAGAGTTATGTTCCACGTCTCATTTGTGCCTTGCAAACGATGTAGGGTTCACGGAGACACGAGTTGAGTTTATGATCATAAACATGTCTACCAAAGGACATGATTTTATTGTCAAAATGTTTATATCGCCAGTTTCTATCCTATTTTTCCCCCTTAAATACAAGCTCTGGGTAGTATTACCCCATGTAATCGTCCACGATTACACGGGTAATTTGGTTTCAGTAAAGCCATTGAATGTCAGTGGGATATGATTAGATTCTCATTTGTCAGAGTTATCATTACTGTATTTCGACCTTGTGTGGACAAATCTGATTCCAGTCGCTGTCTGATTTCAAATTCCAGTTCCCATCTGTGCTTGAAATTTCAAACATTTCTTCGCATAAATTTCTCCACCTGCCTTCATAATATGTAAGGACGCTGCAGGGAGCAGCAGAGATTTATGGATATATTGTCAACACACGAGAAAACGGAGCTTCGTGGAATGATTGGTTCGGCTGGGATTATTCTCTTTGAAACAAAGGAGGCGGAGGGGACCTGTATAATCACATGATAACATTTATAAACGTTCAATATTCATGGGATCTTGACAGGGTAGTTACGGGCAGGTGGTTTACCCTCTGGTATGAGGAGAACACCAGAGGACATGAACCCAGAATTAGATTTTGCCGATTTAATTCAGAAATGAGGAGTCATTTCTTTGCTCAGGGCCAGTGAATCAGTGGAACTCCTTACCAAACTGTTGTTGAGGTTGAGTTGTTGTGCATTTTCAAACTGTGCCAGTCAGATCAGAAAGACGATAACGCTTTGTCGAGGCAATGCAAGAGAATGGAGTTGAAGATTATCAGATCAGCCATGAGTTCATTGAGTGTTCGAGCAGACTCGATGGTCTGAATGGCCGACTTCCAGTACTGCATCATTTGGTCTAATGCCTTACTTTGTTGATAAGTTTCGAATTTTGAGGGGATGGGATTAAGTGAGAGAAAAGGTTTCTCAAACTGATCAGACAGATCAGTAACTAGGCTCATAAGCTCATAAACAAGAAAGGTGCTGTGGCCTGGAGACAACAAATGGCACTGGGAACACCACAGATGGGTATGTGCAGACGTTGTGGTTGCTAAAGAAAATTGGTGGATCTAATATTGTTGCCAACTTGGTGACCACGCTGGATGACGGATCCCGGTATGATGCACACAGCAAAAGGTTGTGAAAGAATTAAAGGCTCATTTCATTGGAAAAGTTTTCTGCAGTTCCAATTCAATTGACTGTTTAAAATACTGATCAAAAGTTTGTGTGGTGTGTTACATTAAAATTCACAATCCAACTGGATAAAATATTGCACCTGATCTCTCCTTATTTGTATTGCTTTCATTCGATGTAAATTCATAGAAAGTCAGGATGGAATGAAAGGAGGAAAGAAACGTTTGCACTCCTTTTCATTATCCCAATATAACTTACAATGGAAACAAATTGCTTTATTTCGACTTTGATGAGGTTTCAATTTATCACAAAATCTCCGGTGCAATGAAGGGCAAGAACAAGATTTCCATCCAATGTATACTAAAGATGCCAGGCACAAACGAAAACCACAGCTGTTTTTGATAGAAGTAACAGCCAGAGTAGGATTCAAATCCACACATGCACAATGAAAGACCAACCCGTCGCCTTCACCTCTGGGCCACTCCAGCCCAATGCAAAGGGGCTCACATGTGATTACATATGGTGCACCCAGGGGATAAGAAAGTCCCTGAGAGGAATCGAATCCACACCATTATGTTTCTGCTTTCAGCGAATAATAATACCAGCAAAATCCAAAGAATTGTCCTCGTCCTTGGAAGGAATACCTGTCCTTGATTCATTCCGTGTCAGTACTGTCTCAGAATGAACCAGCAAACATGAAATTGCCGTCACATTCACACACATATTTAGTCTTGACGCATAATTTCTTCAGACAGTTTCTCTCTCACGTGAAGAAGTATATATGGAGAGAGAAGTGAAGGTGATGTTTAGCTCGATGGGCTTTCTCATATGGCTGAACCTGAACTGGTAAAATTCCCGAAATGCAGTTTTCTTCATTTCATTTTATTAATTTTGCTGCAACTTCACTCTGTTCATTGCAATGATCGGAAGTGAATTGGATTTATATCATTGGAACGTTTAATGTTGCATTCAGTTTTGCTCCGAATTTATTTCAGCTTAAAGAAAATACTGTTGAGAAAAACAGAAAGTTAAACTACAAAACAAGATGCCAGTTTTGATGCTCAGTTACGTTGGCAGATTTCAGTGGGTATCAAATGAACCCAACATCATGCCGATTGTCCTTCCATCTTTAAGGCGTGGGATTAAAGCAGGAAATCGATCTCCAAGAGACAGGTCACTTCCTATTCATTATGGAATATCTTTCCTTGACAATACACAAAATCTGCTCAGTTCCATTTATAATGTTTCATGTAGAATATTAATATAAATCTTTCAAAACTCTGATGGTTCTTTGCTCAATATTATTCAGCTGCATACGTTTTCGATATTTCTTCACTTCTAAATTCGTCCCAAATTAGACATTGTTTCCTCACACCCTTCCACCGCCCACACCCCCATCCCCCCCACACACACACACCCCACATTTACGCTTTACCTGGCCACAGCTGTCTCTCTCCTGGTGAAACTCACTCCTTCTGTGTCTCGAAATGTGTCTCTCCAAATATTTGGAAATGGATTCTCAGAGTGACAGAAATTCTTCTCTCATTAATTGCTTTGCCCGACATCGGTGGTTTTTGAAAGCCTGACGTTCAGAAATTTGCAAACTTGAAAGAGAGAATTTACCACCTATTTACTCTCTCAAAACCTCAAATACTCTGGAAAACTTTCATTCGGTTTCCTTGTTTTCAGTTTCAAATTTTCCAACACGCAAATAAATAAAATTTCATCCCCACGAAACGCCGTCAGCATCGTCTCTAATGTCTTAGCAGCCCAGTAAACGCCGCAGTGTCCTCTCTGATAGAATCACCGATTCCCAACAATGCACAAAGTACAATTTAGCCGATCAGGTCTGTAGGGACATTTGAAAACAGCATCTCACCCAGACCTAGCTCCCGTCTCTATCCTGGCATGCCTCTTGCTTGTGATTTCAAATAAACCTGTTGGAATGAAACCTGGCATCGTGTGACTGCTGACTTTATCACTGCGTTGCCCATGGCTAACTCACTTAACTTACTGAATTCACTCCCTGAACACATCAACGAATTTAACACGGCCATTCCACCTAACCTACAGACTTACCAGCAGTGCGAACCAATGAGCAAATGTACCATCATATTGAACACTATCCGTATCATGTTTCATAGCTATTATACACTGGCAACTCAGCCGAGTGAAAGCAAGCTGCGCCCACAAACCGAGCTCAATGCATCCAAACGCGGTTCTGCGCTGTACAACCTCATTAGTGCTGCTGGAAATGTTTCTTCTGCACTCAGATCTGAATGGGTTTACTCTCTTTTCTTCCTCAGATTGCCTGCTTTATATATAAACACCACATCAGAACAACTCTATATAATGGTTTTTCATGGCAACAACGAAACACAATGTGAAGTTTGCAGAAATTACGTGTTTGC